>NW_022159326.1:0-257677 GCF_008728515.1 Papio anubis | reverse complement strand
AGTGACAAAGGAAATATCCTCAGATAAAAACTAGAGAGAAGCTTTCTGAGACACTTCTTTGTGATGTGTGTATACATCTCACACAGTAACAACTTTCTTTTCATGGAGCAGTTTGCTAACACTGTTTTCATGGAATCTACACAGGGATATTTGACATTGAGTTCTGGCCAATGCTGAAAAAGTAAATATCCTCAGATAAAAACTAGAAAGAAGCTCTCAGAGAAACTGTTTTGTGATGTGTGAATTCATCACACAGAGTTACACAACCCTTTTCATGGAGCATTCGGCATCACTGTTTTTGGGGATTCTTAGAAAGGAAATTTTGAATTGCATTGAAGCCTATGGTTACAAAGGAAATACCCTCAGATAGAAACTAGAAAGAAGATTTCTGAGAAATTACTTTGTGATATGTGAATTCACCTCACAGAGTTACACAATTTTTTTCTTTCAGCAGTGTGCTAACACTGTTTTCATGGAATCTGCAATAGGATATTTGGGAACCCATTGAAGCCTATGGTGACAATGGAAATATTCTCATAAATAAAACGAAAAGAAGATTTCTGAGAAATGCCTTTGTGATGTGTGAATTCATCGCATTCCAGATTTTTGTGGAATCTGCAGAGGGATATTCACGAGCGCTTTGAGGCCTATGGTGAACAAGAAAATATCCTCAGAGAAAAATCAGAAAGAAACTTTGTGAGAAACGGCTTTGTGATGTGTTAATTCATCTCACAGAGTTACACTTTTCTTTTCATGGATCAGTTTGGTAGCATTGTTTAGGGGGAATATGAGAAGGGATATTTTGAATCGCATTGAAACCTATGGTGACAAAGGAAATATCCTGAGATATAAACTAAAAAGGTTTCTGAGAAATTTCCTTGTGATGTGTAAATTCATCCCACAGAGTTTCATACTTCTTTTCAGGGAGCAGTGTGCTAACACTGTTCTCATGGAATCTGCAAAGAGATATTTGGGAGTGAATTTAGACCTCTAGTGAAAAAGGTAATATCCTCAGATAAAAGCTGGAAAGAAGATTTCTGAGAAACTGCTTTGTGACGTGTGAATTCATCTTACAGAACTACACTGTACTTTTCATTAAGCAGTTTGATAACACTGTTTTTGTGGAATATGCAATAGGTTATTTGGGAGCATGTTGAGGCCTATGGTGACAAAGGAAATATCCTCAGATAAAAGTCAAAAGGAAGCGTTCTGAGAAAGCTCTTTGTGATGTGTGAATTCATCTCACTTCGTTACACCATTCTTTTCATTGAGAGGTTTGCTAACACATTTATCTTGGAATCTGAAATGGGATATTATGGAGCACATTGAGGAATGTGGTGAAAAAGAAATATCCTCAGATAAAAACTAAAAAGAATCTTTCGGAGAAACAGCTTAGTGATGTGTGAGTTTATCTCACAAAGTTTCACCACTGTTTTCATACAGCATGTTGGTAGCACTGTATTTGGGGAACCTGATAAGGGATATTTTGGATCGCATTGAAGTGTATGGTGAAAAAGGAAATATCCTTACGTAAAAAGTGGAAAGAAGTTTTCTGAGAAACTGCTTTGTGATGTTTGAATTCATCTCAAAGAGTTATATGATTCGTTTCTTAGAGCAGATTCCCAACATTGTATCCATGGAATCTGCATTAGGATATTTGGGAGTGGTTTGAAACATATGGTGACAAACGAAATATCCTCAGACAAAAAGCAAAAACAAACTTTCTGAGAAACTGCTTTGTGATGTGTGAATTCATCTCACAGAGTTGCACGATTCTTTTTATGGATCAGTTTGGTAGCACCGTTTTTGGGGAATCTGAGAAGGGATATTTTGGATCACATTGAAGCCTATGGTGAAAAAGGAAATATCCTCAGGTAAAAACTAGAAAAAATATTTCTGAGAAGTTTCTTTTTATGTGTGAATTCATCTCACAGTGTTGCAACTGTGTTTTCATTGAGAATTTTGGTAACATATTTTTCCTGAAATCTGTGATGGCATATTCCAGAGCACATTGAGGAATATGGTGAAAAGGGAAATATCCTTAGACAAAAACTAGAAACAAGCTTTCTGAGAAACAGCTATGTGTATGTGAATTCATCTCACAGAGTTACACTTTTCTTTGTATTGAGCAGTTTGCTTACACTGTTTACTTGGAATGTGCAATCTGATATTTTGGAGGGCATTGAAACTTATGGAGACAAAGGAAATATCCTCATATAACACCTAGAAAGAAGCTTTCTGAGAAACTTCTTTTTGATGCGTGAATTCCTCTCAGGGAATTACAACGGTATTTTCTTTGAGAAGTTTGCTAAAACTTTTTTCATGGAATCTGTGATCGAATATTCCAGAGTGCATTGAGGAATACAGTGAAAAGGGAAATATCCTTAGATAATAACCAGTAACAAGCTTTTTCAGAAACAGCTTTGTGACATATGAATTCATTTCCCAGAGTTACACTGTTCTTTGCATTGAGAAGTTTGCTTACACTGTTTTCTTAGATCTGCAATCTGATATTGTGGAGTGCATTGAAGCTTATGGAGACAAATGAAATATCTTCATGTAAAAACTAGAAAGAATCTTTCTGTGTGACTGCTTTCTGATGTGTAAATTCATCTCACAGAGTTACACTGTTCTTTTCATGGAGCAGTTTGCTAACACTGTTTTCCTGGAATCTGCAAAGGGATATTTCAGAGTGCATTGAAGCTTATGGTGTCAAAGGCAATATCTCCATATAAAAACTAGAAAGAAGCCTTCTGAGAAACCATTTTGTGATATATTAATTCGTCTCACAGAGTTATAATATTCCCTTCATGGATCAGTTTGCTAGCACTGTTTTTGGGGAATCTGAGGAAGGATATTTTGCAACACATTGAAGCCAATGGTGACAAAGGAAGCATCCTTAGATAAAAGCTACAAAGAAGCTTTCTGAGAAAGTTCTTGTGATGTGTGAATTCATCTCACAGAGTTACACCTTTCTTTTCATGGAATAGTTTGCTAAAACTGTTTTCATGGAATCTGCAAAGGGACATTTGGAAGCAAAATGAGGCTTATACATAAAAAGGAAATATCATCAGAATAAAACTACAAAGAAGCTTTCTTAGACACGTCTTTGTGATGTGTGAATTCATGTCACAGAGTTACACCTTCCTTTTTATGAAGCAGTTTGCTAACACTGTTTTCCTGGAATCTGCAAAATGATATTTGGGAGCGCATTGAGACCTATGGTGAAAAAGAAAATATACTCAGATAAAAACTAGAAAGAAGCTTTATAAGAAACTGCTTTATGAGTGTGAATTCATCTCACAGAGATACACTGTTCTTTTCTTTTTTAAAAAATTTATTTATTATTATTATACTTTAAGTTGTAGGGTACATGTGCACAACGTGCAGGTTTGTTACATATGTATACTTGTGCCATGTTGGTGTGCTGCACCCATCAACTCGTCATTTACATCAGGTATAACTCCCAATGCAATCCCTCCCCCCTCCCCCCTCCCCACTCCCCATGATAGGCCCCTTGTGTGATGTTCCACTTCCTGAGTCCAAGTGATCTCATTGTTCAGTACCCACCTATGAGTGACAATATGCGGTGTTTGGTTTTCTGTTCTTGTGATAGTTTGCTGAGAATGACGGTTTCCAGCTGCATCCACGTCCCTACAAAGGACACAAACTCATCCTTCTTTATGGCTGCATAGTATTCCATGGTGTATATGTGCCACATTTTCTTAATCCAATCTGTCACTGATGGACATTTGGGTTGATTCCAAGTCTTTGCTATTCTGAATAGTGCCGCAATAAACATACATGTCCATGTGTCTTTATAGCAGCATGATTTATAATCCTTTGGGTATATCCCCAGTAATGGGATGGCTGGGTAATATGGTACATCTAGTTCTAGACCCTTGAGGAATCGCCATACTGTTTTCCATAATGGTTGAACTACTTTACAATCCCACCAACAGTGTAAAAGTGTTCCTATTTCTCCACATCCTCTCCAGCACCTGTTGTTTCCTGACTTTTTAATGATCGCCATTCTAACTGGTGTGAGATGGTATCTCATTGTGGTTTTGATTTGCATTTCTCTGATGGCCAGTGATGATGAGCATTTTTTCATGTGTCTGTTGGCTGTATGAATGTCTTCTTTTGAGAAATGTCTGTTCATATCCTTTGCCCACTTTTGGATGGGGTTGTTTGTTTTTTTCTTGTAAATTTGTTTGAGTTCTTTGTAGGTTCTGGATATGAGCCCTTTGTCAGATGAGTAGATTGCAAAAATGTTCTCCCATTCTGTAGGTTGCCTGTTCACTCTGATGGTAGTTTCTTTTGCTGTGCAGAAGCTCTTTAGTTTAATGAGATCCCATTTGTGAATTTTGGCTTTTGCTGCCGTTGCTTTTGGTGTTTTAGACATGAAGTCTTTGCCCATGCCTATGTCCTGAATGGTACTACCTAGGTTTTCCTCTAGGATTTTTATGGTATTAGGTCTAACATTTAAGTCTCTAATCCATCTTGAATTAATTTTCGTATAAGGAGTAAGGAAAGGATCCAGTTACAGCTTTCTACTTATGGCTAGCCAATTTTCCCAGCACCATTGAACTTCCATTCACAATTACTTCAAAGAGAATAAAATACCTAGGAATCCAACTTACAAGAGATGTAAAGGACCTCTTCAAGGAGAACTACAAACCACTGCTCAGTGAAATAAAAGAGGACACAAACAAATGGAAGAACATACCATGCTCATGGATAGGAAGAATCAATATCGTGAAAATGGCCATACTGCCCAAGGTAATTTATAGATTCAATGCCATCCCCATCAAGCTACCAATGACTTTCTTCACAGAATTGGAAAAAACTACTTTAAAGTTCATATGGAACCAAAAAAGAGCTCGCATCTCCAAGACAATCCTAAGTCAAAAGAACAAAGCTGGAGGCATCACGCTACCTGACTTCAAACTATACTACAAGGCTACAGTAACCAAAACAGCATGGTACTGGTACCAAAACAGAGATATAGACCAATGGAACAGAACAGAGTCCTCAGAAATAATACCACACATCTACAGCCATCTGATCTTTCACTGTACTCTTCAATGCCATCCAAATATCCCTTCTCAAATTCCACAAAAGCAGTGTTACCTAACTGCTCCATGAAAAGTACAGTGTAACTATGAGAGATAAATTCATATGTCACAAAGCTGTTTCTCAGAAAGCTTCTTTCTTGTTTTTATCTGAGGATACTTTCTTTTCACCATGGGCCTCAATGCGCTCCCAAATATCCCTCCACAGATTCCATGAAAACAGTGTTAGCAAAATTCTCCATGAAAGGAAAGGTGTAACTCCTTCAGATGAATTCACACATTACAAGGAACTTTCTCAGAAAACTTCTTTGTAGCTTTTATCTGAGGACATTTCCTTTGTCACCGTAAACTTCAATGCGTTTTGAAATATCTCATTGCAGATTCCAAGAAAACAGTGTAAGCAAACTGATCATTGAAAAGAACACTGTTACTCTGTGAGATGAATTCACCAGTCACAAAGCAGTTTCTCAGAAGCCTTCCTTTTCGTTTTTATCTCAGGATATTTCTTTTGTCACCATAGGCTTCAATACCCTACCAAATACCCTGTTGCATATTCCACGAAAACAGTGTTAGCAAACTGCTCCTTGAAAAGAAAGATGTTACTCTGTGAAGTGAATACACACATACCAAAGAAGTTTCTCATAAACCTTCTTTCTGGTTTCTATCAGAGGATATTTCCTTTTTAACCATAGTTCTCAACTCGCTTCCAAATATCACTTTGTAGATTCCACAAAAACATAGTTAACAAACTGCTACACAAAAAGAAAGGTGTTCCTCTGTGAGGTGAATACACACATCACAAATAAGTTTCTCAGAAATCTTCTTTCTAGTTTTTATCTGATTATATTTCCTTTCTCAGCATAGACATCAATGCAATTCAAAATATCCCTTCTCAGATTCCCCAAAAACAGTGCTACCAAACTGCTCCATGAAAAGAATTGTGTAATTCTGTGAGATATATTCAAAAATCACAAAGCAGTTTCTCAGAAAGTTTCTTTCTAGTTTTTGTCTGAGGATATTTTCTTTTTCCCAATAGGCCTCAATGCGCTCACGAATATCTCTTTGCATATTCCACGAAAATAGTGTTATCAAACTGCTTCATGAACAGAAAGGTGTAAATTTGTGAGGTGAATTCACACATCACAAAGCAGTTTCTCAGAGAGCTTCTTTTTGGCTTTTGTCTGAGGATATTTCCTTTGTCACCATAGGCTTCAATGCACTCCCAAATATCCTGTTGCAGATTCCTCAAAAACAGTGCTACCATACTGCTCCATGAAGGGAATGATGTAACTCTGTGAAATGAATTCACAGATAACAAACCTGTTTCTCAGTAAGCTTCTTACTAGTTTTTATCTGAGGTTATTTCCTTTTTTACCGTATTCCTCCATGTGTTCTGGAATATCCCATTGCAGATTCCAGGAAAATGTGTTAGTAAACTTCTCAATGAAAGCAATGGTGTAACTCTGTGGATGAATTGACACATCACAAAGCAGTTTCACAGATAGATGCTTTTTGGTTGATATCTGAGGATATTTCCTTTATCATTATAGCCACCAATGCACTCCCAAATACCTATTGCAGATTCCAAGAAAACAGTGTTATCAAACTACTCAAAGAAAATAATGGTGTAATTCTGTGAGATGAATTCAAACATCATAAGGAACTCTCTTATAAAGCTTCCTTCTAGCTTTTATCTGAGGATATTTCTTTATCACCATAGTCTTCAATGTGATAAAAAATATCCCTTCTCAGATTCCCCAAAAACAGTGCTACCAAACTGCTCCATGGAAAGAATCGTGTAACTATCTGAGATGAAGTGACATATTACAAAACGGTTTCTCAGAAAGCTTCTTTCTAGTTTCTATATGAGGATATTTTCTTTGTCATCATAAGCTGCTGTGTGCTCTGAAATATCCCATTGGAGATTCCAAGAAAACAGTGTTAGCCAACTTACCTATGAAAAGAACAGTGTAACTTTGTGAGATAAATTCACACATCACAAAGCAGTTTCTCAGAAAGCTTCTTTATAGATTTTATCTAAGGATATTTCCTTTTTAACTATAGGCCTCAATGCGCTCCCAAATATCCCTTGGCAGGATCCACAAAAATAGTGATAGGAAACTGCTCAATGAAAACAATAATGTAACACTGTGAGGTGAAATCACAGAAAGCTTCTTTATCAGAAACTTTTCTAGATTTTATCTGAGGATAATTCTTAGGACTCAATTCACTCCCAAATATCTCCTTGCAGATTCCATGAAAAACAGTATTAGGAAACTCCTCCATGAAAAGAAAGGTGTAACTCTGTGAGACGAATTCACACATCACAAAAAAGGTTCTCAGACAGCTTCTTTTGGTTTTTTTTCTGAGGATATTTCCTTTGTCACCATAGGCTTTAATGTGATCAAAAATATCCCTTCTTGGATTCCCCAAAAACAGTGCTACCAAACTGATATATGAAAAGAATCGTGTAACTGTGAGAAAAATTAACACATCAAAAAGCAGTTTCTCAATATGCTTCTTTCTGATTTTTATGTGCGGATATTTCCTTTCTGTCCATAAACTTCAATATGGTCAGAAATATTCCATTGCAGAATCCAAGAAAAGAGTGTTAGCAAACTGTTAAATGAAAAGAACAGTGTAACTCTGTGAGGTGAATTTCACAAAGCAGTTTCTCAGAAAGATTCTTTCTACTTTCTATCCGAGGATATTGCCTTTTTCACCATAGGTCTCAATGTGCTCCAATATATCCCTTTGCAGATTTCACGAAAACAGTGTTAGCAAACTGCTCAATTAAAAGAACGGTGTAATTCTGTACGATGAAATCACACACTACAAGAAGTTTCTCAGAAAGCTTATTCCTAGTTTAAATCTGAGGATATTTCCTTTGTCACCATAGGCTTCAATGTGATCCAAAATATACCTTCTCAAGTTCCCCTAAAACAGTGCTACCAAACTGATCTATTAAAATAATCGTGTATTTCCTTTGATGCCATGTGCTTCAATGAGATCCAAAGTATACTTACTCAGATTCAACAAAAACAGTGCTACCAAACTGTTCCATGAAAAGAGTGTTATAATCCTGTTAGATGAATTCACACACCACAAAGCAGTTTCTCAGAAAGCTTCTTTCTAGTTTTTACCTGAGTATATGAATTACAAGCAAGTTTCTCAGAAAGCTTCATTCAAGTTTTTATCTGAGGATATTTCCTCTGTCACCATACGCTTCAATGCCATCCAAAATATCCCTTCTCAAATTCGCCATAAACAATGCTACCAAATTGATCTATGAAAAAAATCGTGTAGATCTGTGAGATGAATTAACACATCACAAACTGTTTCTCAGAAAGCTTCTTTCTAGTTTTCATATGAGGATATTTCCTTTTCCACCATAGGCTTTAATGCACTCCAAAATATACATTATAAGACACCAGGAAAAAAATGATGCAAAAGTGCTCCCTCAATAGAAACGTTTAGCTCTGTTAGATGAATGCACACATCACAAAAGAGTTTCTCCAAAATCTTCTCTCCTGTTTTTCCTGAAGAATTTTCTTTTGTTACCTTAGGCCTCTATGTGGTCCCAAACATCCCTCTGCAGATTCTACAAAAACAGTGCTAACAAACAGCTCCATGGAAAGAATTATGTGATGCTGTGGATAAATTGACCCATCACAAAGTAGTTTCTCAGGAAGCTTCCTTCCAGTTTTTAATCTAAGGATATTTCCTTTTCCACCATAGTCTTCAATGCACTCCCAAATATCCCTTCTCAGACACTGCAAAAACAGTGATCCCAAAGTGCTCCCTCAACAGAAACGTTTAGCTCTATGAGATCAATGCAATCCTCAAAAGGAGTTTCTCAGAAGTGTCTCTCCAGTTTTTACCTGAAGATATTTCCTTTTTCACCATTGGTGTCTATGAGCTCCCGAATATTCCTTTGCAAATTCCACAAAAACAGTGTTGCCAATCAGCTCAATGAAAAGAAAGGTTTGAATCTGTGAGATGAATTCACTCATCACAAAGCAGTTTATCAGAAAGCTTCTTTCTAGTTTAAATCTGAGAATATTTCCTTTTTCATCATAGACGTCAATGTGCTCCCAAATAACTCTTCTCAGATACCACAAAAACAGTGATGATGAACTACTCAATCAGAAAAATTTTAAACACTATGAGATGAATACACACTTCACAAAACCATTTCTCAAAGTGATTCTCTCCAGTTTGCATCTGAAATTATTTCCTTTTTCACCATAGGCCTCTGGGAGCTCCCAAATATCCCTTTACAGATTCCATGAAAACAGTGCTACCAAACTGCTCAAAGAAAACAATCGTGTAATTTTTGTGATGAATTCACCCATCCCAAAGAAATTTCTCAGAAAGCTTCTTTCTAGTTTTTATCTCAGGATATTTCCTTTTCCACCATCAGCTTCCATGCACTCCCAAATATCCCTTCTCAGACACCACAAAAACAGTGATACCAAACTGCTCTCTCAACAGAAAGCTTTACTTCTATGAGATTAATGCACACATCACAAAAGAGTTATCAGTAACTTTCTCTCCTGTTTTTACCTGTAGATATTTCCTTTTTCAACATTGGCCTCTATCTGCTCCCGAATATCCCTTGCATATTCCACAAAAGAAGTGTTAACAAACTGCTCAATGAAAAGAAAGCTTTATCTCTGTGAGATGAATTCGCCCATCATGAAAGAGTCTCTCAGAATGCTTCATTCTAGTTTTTATCTGACGATATTTCCTTTTTCAACATAGGCTTCTCTGCACTCCGAATATCCCTTTGTACATACCACAAAAACAGGGTTACCAAACTGCTCAATGAAAAGAATCAGTTATCTCTGGGAGATGAATTCACCCATTACAAAGAAATTTCTGAGAAAGCTCCTTTCTAGTTTTTATGTTTGTATATTTACTTTTCCACCATCAACCTAAATGTTCTCTCATATATCGCTTCCCAGAAACCACAAAAACAGTGATGAAAAAATGTTCAATCAACAAAATGGTTTATCTCTATGAGGTGAATACACACCTTACAAAACAGTTTCTCAAAAACCTTCTCTCCAGTTTTTATCTGAAGATATTTCCTTTTTCACCATAGGCCTCTATGAGCTCCAGAAAATCCCAAATATCCCTTTGGAGATTCAAAAAAAACAGTGTTAGCAAATTTCTCCATGAAAAGAAAGCTGTAGCTCTGTGAGATGAATTCACACGTCACAAAGAACTTTCTCAGAAAGGTTCTTTCTAGTTTTTATCTGAGAATATTTCCTTTTTCATTATATTCCTGAATGTGCACCTGAATATCCCATTGCAGATTAAACGAGCAAAGGGTTACCAAACTTCTCAATGAAAAGAGTGTTGTAACTCTGTGAGATGAAATCACACATCACAAAGCAGTTTCTCAGAAAGATTATTTTTCATTTTTATCTGAGGATAATTCTTTTGTCACTATAGGCTTCAATGCACTCCCAAATATCACTTTGCAGATTCCATGAAAACCTTGTTAGCAAACGGCTCCATGAAAAGAAAGGTGTAACTCTG
Organism: Papio anubis; assembly: GCF_008728515.1. Classification (NCBI taxonomy): domain Eukaryota; kingdom Metazoa; phylum Chordata; class Mammalia; order Primates; family Cercopithecidae; genus Papio; species Papio anubis. The sequence goes on along the minus strand of NW_022159326.1, from coordinate 247,055 downwards.
TGAAATTAATTTAAATATCATGAAGAAGTTTCTCAGAAAGCTTCTTTCTAGTTTTTATGTGATAATATTTCCTTTGTCAGTATAGGCTTCAATGTCATCCAAAATATCCCTTCTCAGATTCCCCAAAGGCAGTGCTACCAAACTCCTCCCTGAAAAGGAAGGTGTATCTCTGTAAGATGAATTCACACATCACAAAGCAGTTTCTCAGTAAGCTTCTTTCTTGTATTTATCTGAGGATATTTCCTTTTTCACTGTATGTCTCAATGCGCTCCCAAATATCCCTTTGCAGATTCCATGAAAACAGTGTCAGCAAACTGCTCTATGTAAAGAAAGATGTAACTCTGGAAGATGAATTCACACGTCACAAAGCAGTTTCACAAAATGTTTCTTTTGGGTTTTTGTCTGAGGATATTTCATATGTCACCATAGGCTTCAATGTGATCCGAAATATGTTATTGCAGATTCCAAGAAAGCAGAATTAGCAAACTGCTCCATGAAACTAGTAGTGTAACTAGATGAGATGTATTCACATATAACAAAGCATTTTCTCAGAAATCTTCTATCTAGTTTTTATCTGACAATATTTCCTTTTTCACCATAGGTCTCAACTTGCTCCCACATATCACTTTGTAGACAGCACACAAACATTGTTAGCAAACTATTCCATGACAAGAAAGGTGTGGCTCTGTGAGATGAATACACACATCACAAAGAAGTTTCTGAGAAAGCTTCTTTCTAGTTTTTATCTGTTTATAGTTCTCTGTCACTATAGGATTCAAGGTGATCCAAAATATCCCTTCTCATATTCCCCAAAAACAGTGTAACCAAACTGCTCCATGAAAAGAATAGTGTAACTCTGTGAGAAAAATTCACATATCATGAAGCAGTTTCTCAGAAAGCTTCCTTCCAGTTTTGATCTGAGGATATTTCCTTTGTCACCATAGGCTTCAATGCAATCCAAAATATTCCTTCTCAGATTCCCCAAAAACAGTGCTACAAAACAGCTCCATAAAAAGAATCAAGTAACTCTGGGAGATGAATTCACATATCACAAAGCAGTTTCTCAGAAAGCTTCTTTCTAGTTTTTATCTGAAAATATTTCTGTTTTAACCCTCAGCCTAAATGCTCTCCCGAATATCCCTTTATAGATTCCACAAAAATAGTGTTAGCAAAGTGTTACATGAAAAGAAAGCTGTAAATCTGTGAGGTGAATTCACACAGCAGTAAGCTGTTTCTCAGAAAGCTTCTCTTTGTTTTTTGTCTGAGGGTATTTCCTTTGTCAATATAGGCTTTAACTTGCTCCCAAATATTCTATTTAAGATTCCATGTAAACAGTGTTAGCAAACTGTTCCAAGAAAAGAATCATGTAACTCTGTGAGATGAATTCACACATCAAAAAGCAGTTTCTCAGAAAGTTTCTTCTAGTTTTTATTGGAAGATATTTCCTTTGTCACCATAGGCTTCAATACGATCCAAAGTATCCCTTCTCATGTTCCCCAAAAACAGTGCTACCAAACTGCTCCATGAAAAGAATTGAGTAATTCTGTGAGATGAATTCACAAATCACAAAGCAGTTTCTCAGAAAGCTTCTTTCTAGTTTTTATCTGAGTATATTTCCATTTTTACCACAGGCCTCCATGTGCTCCCGAATATTCCTTTGTAGTTTCCACAAAAATAGCGTTAACCAAGTGCTCCATGAAAAAAACGTGTAAATCTGTGAGGTGAATTCACACATCACAAAGCACTTTCTTGGGAAATTTATTTTTGTTTTGTGTCTGAATATAACTTCTTTGTCAATATAGGCTTCACTGTGCTCCCATATATCCTATTGTGGATTCCACTAAAACAGTGTTAGCAAACTGCCCCAAGAAAAGAATCATGAAAATGTGTGTGATGAATTCACATATCACAAAACAGTTTCTCACAAAGGTTCTTTGTAGTTTTTATCTGAGGATATTTTCTTTGTCACCATAGGCTTCAATGCAGTACAAAATATCCCTTCTCAGATTCCCCAAAAAGAGTTCTACCAAACCGCTCTATGAAAAGAGTGGTGTAACTCTGTGACATGAATTCACACATCACAAAGCTGTTTCTCAGATAGGTTCTTCCAAGTTTTTATCTAAGGATATATCCTTTTTCACCATATTCCACAATGTGCTCCGAAATATCCCATTGCAGATTCCAAAGAAAACGTGTTAGAAAACTTCTCAATGAAAAGAATGGTGTAACTCTGTAAGATGAACTCACACATCACAAAGCAGTTTCACAGACAGATTCTTTTTGGTTTTTTATCTGAGGATATTTCCTTTGTTCCCAAAGGCTTCAAAGCACTCAAAAATATCCTATTGCAGATTCCACGAAAACAGTGTCATCAAACTGTTCAATTAAATGAATGGTGTAAATCTGTATGATGAATTAACACATCACAGAGCCGTTTCTCAGTAAGATTCTCTCCAGGTTTTAACTGAGGATATTTCCTTTTACACTATTGGCCTCAATGCACTCCAAAATATCCATTTACAGATTCCATGAAAACAGTGTTATCAAACTGCTCCATGAAAAGAAACGTGTAAATCTGTGAGATGAATTCATACATCACAAATAACTTTCTCAGAAAGTTTCTTCCTAGTATTTATCTGAGGATATTTTCTTTCTAATGATAGGCTCCAATGCATTTCAAAATATCTCTTCTCAGAGTCCCCCAAAACAGTTCTACCAAAGAGATCCATGAAAAAAAATCATGTAACTCTGTGAGTTGAATTAACACAATATGATGCAGATTCTCAGAAAGCTTCTTTCTAATTTTTATTTGAGAATATTTCCTTTGTCACCAAAAGCTTCAATGCACTCTGAACTATCCTACTGCAGATTTCAAGAAAATAGTGTTAGAAAACTGCTCAATGAAAAGAAGAGTGTAACTCTTTGAGCTGAATTCACACACAATGAAAAAGTTTCTCAGAAGGCTTCTTTCTAGTTTTTATTTGAGGATATTTGCTTTGTCACCATATTCTTCAATGTGATCCAACATATACCATCTCAGATTCCACAAAAAGTGTGCTACCAAAGTCACCCATGAAAAGAATCGTGTAACTCTGTGAGATGAAGTAGGACATCAGAAAGTGGTTTCTCAGATAGCTTCTTTCCAGTTTTTATATGAGGATATCTCATTTGTCAAAATAAGCTTCAATGCGGTCTGAAATATCCCATCACAGATTCCAAGAAAACAGTGTTATCAAACTGCTCATTGAAAAGAAGGGTGTAACTCTGTGAGATGAATTCACACATCACAAAGCAGTTTCTCAGAAAATTTCCTTCTAGTTTTTACCTGAGGATATTTCCTTTGTCACCCTAAGCTTCAATGCAATTCAAAATATCAATTCTCAGATTTGACAAAAACAGTTCTACCAAACTGCTCCATGAAAAGAATCATGTAACTCTGTGTAATGAATTCAGAAATCACAAAGCAGTTTCTCAGAGAGTTTCTTTAGAATTTTTGTCTGAGATTATTTCCTTTGTCACCGTAAGCTTCAATGTCCTCCGATATATCCCATTGTAGATTCCAAGAATACAGTGTGAGAAAACTGGTCAGTGAAAAGAACAGTGTAACTCTGTAAGATGAATTCGCACATCACAAAGTAGCTTATCATAAAACTTCTTTTTGGTTTTTATCTCAGGATACTTCCTTTGTCACCATAGGCTTCAATGTGCTCCCATATATCCCTTTGCAGATTCCATAAAAACAGTGTTATCAATCTGCTCAATGAAAATAACAGTGTAACTCTGTAAGGTGAATTCACACATCACATAGCAGTTTTTCAGAAAACTTCTTTCTATTACTTATCTCAGGATATTTCCTTTGTCACTATAGGCTTGAATGCAATTCGCAATATCCCTTCTCTGATTCCCCAGAAACAGTGCAACCAAACTTGTTCTTCAACAGAAAGGTGTAACACTGTGAGATGATTTCATACATCACAAAGAAGTTCCTCAGAAAGCTTCTTTACAGATTTTTCCTGAGGATATTTCCTTTGTCTCCTTAGGCATCGAAGCGTTGTTAAATATCTCTCCTCAGATTCCCCTAAAACAGTGCTACAAAACTGCTCCATGAAAAGAAAGGTGTAACTCTGTCAGGTGAATTCACAAGTCACAAAGCAGCTTTTCAGAAAGCTTCTTTCTAGTTTTTGTCTGAGGATATTTCCTTCCTCACTGTAAGCTCAATGTACTCTGAATTAACCCATTGCTGATTCCAAGAATACAGTGTGAGGAAACCGTTCAATGAAAGGAACAGTGTAACCCTGTGAGATGAATTTACACATCACAAAGCAGCTTATTGGATAGCGTCATTTTCATTTTTATCTCAGGATATTTTCATTGTCACCCTAGGCTTAAATGCAATCCAAAATATCCCTTCTCAGATTCCCCAAAAACATTGTTACAATATTGCTGCATGAAAAGAATCATGTAACTTCATGAGATGAACTAACACATGACAATGCTGTTTCTCAGAATGCTTCTTTCCACTTTTTATATGAGGATATTTGCTTTGTAACCATAAGCTTTAATGTGCTCTGAAATATCCCATTTCAGATTCCAAGAAAACAGTGTTAGCAAACTGCTGAATGAAAAGAACATTGTAATTCTGTGAGATGAATTCACACATCACCCAGCGTTTCACAGAAAGCTTCTTTCTGGTTTTTATCTGAGGATATTTTCTTTGTCACCATGGACTTCAGTTCACTCCCAAATGTCCTGATGCATATTCCATGAAAAGAGTGTTATCAAACGGCTCAATGAGAAGAATGGTGTAACTCTGTGAGATGAATTCACACATCACAAAGAACTTTCTCAGAAAAATTCTTTCTACTTTTTATCTGAGAATATTTATTTTGTTACCACAAGCTACAATGTAATCAAAAATATCCCTTCTCAGATATACCAAAAACAGTGCTATCAAACTGCTCCATGGAAAGAATCATGTAACTCAGTGCGATGAAATCACAAAATACAAAGAAGTTTCTCAGAAAACTTTCCAGATTTTGTCTGAGGATATTTCTTTTGTCAGCATAAGCTTCAATATGCTCCAAATTATCCCATTGCAGATTCCAACAATACAGGGTGAGCAAACTGCTCAATAAAAAGAACAGTGTAACACTGTGAGACGAATTCTCACATCACAAAACAATGTCTCAGAAAGCTTCTTTTTGGTTTTATCTGAGGATATTTCCTTTGTCACCATAGGCTTCAATGTGCTCCAAAATATCCTAATTTAGATTCCACGAAAACAGTGCTATCAAACGGCTCAATGAAAAGAAAAGTGTTAGATAACACTCTTTTAGTGGAATCTGCAATAGGATATTTGGGAGCACATTGAAGCCTATGGTGACAAAGGAAATATGCTCAGATAAAACCAAAGAGAAGCTTTCTGTGAAACTGCTTTATGATGTACGAATTCACCTCACTGTGTAAGACTGTTCTTTTCATGGGAAGTTTGCTAACACTTTTTTCATTTAATCTGCAATGGGATATTCGGGAGCGCTTTGAGGAATATGGTGAAAAAGGAAATATCCTCAGAGAAAAACTAGAGAGACGTTTTCAGAGAAATTCCTTTGTGATGTGTGCATTTATCTCATAGAGCTAAATATTCCTGTTGAGGGAGGACTTTGGCATCACTGTATTTGTGGTGTCTGAAAAGGAATATCTGAGAGCACACTGAAGCCTATGGTGGCAAAGGAAATGTCCTCAGACAACAACCAACAAGAAGCTTTCTGAGAAACTACTTTATGATGTTTGACTCCATCTCAGAGAATTACACCTTGCTTTCCATGGAACAGTCTGCTAACACTATTTTCATGGCATCTGCAAAGGAATATTCATAAGTGTATTGAGGCAAATGGTGAAAAAGGAAATATCCTCAGAAAAAAAACTAGAAAGACGCTTTCTGACAAACTGCCTTGTGATTTTTTAATATATCTCATAGAGTGACACAATTGCTTACATGGAGCAGTTTGGTAGCACTGTTTTTGGAGAATCTGAGAAGGGATAATTTGGATCGCATTGAAGACTATGGTGACATAGGAAATATCCTCACATAAAATCTAAAAAGAAATTTTCTGAGAAACTTCCTTATGCTTTGTGAATTCATCTCACAGAGTTACACCATTCTTTTCATTGAGAAATTTGCTAACACTTTTTTCATGGAATCTGCGTTGGGATACTACAGGGCACATTGAGGCCTATGGTGGAAAACGAAATATCTTCAGATAAAAACTAGAAATAAGCTTTCTGAGAAACTGCTTCTGATGTGTGAATTTATCTCACAGAGTTACACCATTCTTTTCATGGAGCAGTTTGGTAGCACTGATTTTTGGGGAATTTGAGAACAGATGTTTTGGATTGCGTTGAAGCCTATGGTGAAAAGGAAATATCTTCTGAAGAAAACAAGGAAGAAGCTTTCTACGAAATTTCTTTGGGATGTGTGAATTCATCTCACAGAGTTCCACCTTTCTTTTCGTGGAGCAGTTTGCAAACACTGTTTTCGTGGAATATGCAAAGTGATATATGGGAGTGTATGGAAGCCTATGGTGTGAAAGGAAATATCCTCAGATAAAAACTGAAAAGAAGCTTTCTGAGAAACTAACTTCAGATAGTTGAATTCATCTCACAGAGATATATTATTGTTTTCATTGATCAATTTGATAACACTGTTTTCATGGAATCTGAAATAGGATATTTTGGAGCATATTGAAGCCTATGGTGACCAAGTAAATATCCTCAGAGAAAAAACAAAAAGAAGCTTTCTGAGAAACTGCTTTGTGATGTGCGAATTCATCTCACAGGATTACACCTTTCTTTTCATGGAGGAGTTTGCTAACACTGTTTCCCTGAAATTTGCAAAGGAATATTCACGAGCCCATTGAGGCCTATGGTGATAAAGGAAATATGTTCAGACAAAAACTAGAAAGAAGTTTTCTGAGAAACTGCTTTCTGATGTGTGAAATCATCTGATAGTTACACCATTCTTTTCAATGAGCAGTTTGATAACACTGTTTTCATGGAGTCTGCAGTAGGATATTTGGGAGCGCATTGAAGGCTATGGTAACAAAGGAAATATCCTCAGATAAAAGCCAAAAAGGAGCTTTCTGTGGAATGTCTTTGTGATATATGAATTCACCTCATAAAGTTACACTGTTCTTTTCATTGAGAAGTTTGCTGACTGTTTTTTCGATTATTCTGCAATGGGATATTCGAGAGCGACTTGAGGAATATGGTGAAAATGGTAATATCCTCAGATAAAACTAGAAAGGTTTGCGAGAAACAGCATTGTGATATGTAAATTCATCTCACAGAGTTACACCTTTCTTTTCATGGAGCAGTTTTCTAACACTCTTATCGTGGAATATGCAAAGGTATATTTAGGACTGTACAGAAGCCTATAGTGAAAAAGGAAATATCCTCAGATGAAAAGTAGAAAAAATATTTCTGAGAAACTGCATTGTGATGTTTGAATTCATCTCACAGAGTTCCACCATTCTTTTCATGGAGCAGTTTGCAAACACTGTTTTTGTGGAATCTGCAAAGTGATGTATGGGAGTGCATGGAAGCCTATGGTGTGAAAGGAAATATCCTCAGATAAAATCGAAAAGGAAGCGTTCTGAGAAACTTCTTTGTGATGTGTCAATTCATCTGACACAGTTACACTGTTGTTTTCATTGAGAAGTTTGCTAAAACTGTTTTCTTGGAATCTGCAATGGGATATTTTGGAGTGCATTGACGCTTATGGTGACAAAGGAAATATCCTCACAAAAAAACTAGAAAGAAGGTTTCTGAGAAATCACTTTGTGATTTGTGAATTCATCTCACAGAGTTACACAATACTCTTCATGGAGCAATTTGGTAGCACTGCTTTTGGGGAATCTGAGAAGGGATATTTAGGATCGCATTGAAGCCTATGATGAGAAATTAAATACCTTAGATAAAAACTAGAAAGAAGCTTTATGAGAAACTGTTTTGTGATATGTGAATTCATCTCACAGAGCTACACTGTTCATTTCATTGAGCAGTTTGCTAACACTGTTTTGTTGGAATCTGCAATGGGATATTTTGGAGCGCATTGAAGCTTATGGTAACAAAGAAATATCTTCAGACCTAAACCAAAAATAGCCTTTCTAAGAAAACGATTTGTGATCTGTAAATTCATCTCACAGATTTACAACTTTCTTTCCATGGAGCTGTTTGCTAACACTGTTTTCATGGAATCTGCAAAGGGATATTCACTAGAGCCTTGAAGCAAATGGTGAAAAAGGAAATATCCTCAGACAAAAACTAGAAAGAACCTTTCTGAGAATCTGCTTTGTGATTTGTGTATTCATTTCACAGAGTTACACCTTTCTTTTCATGTAGCAGTTTGGTAGCACTGTTTTTAGGGAATCTGAGAAGAGATATTTTGTGTCATATTGAAGCCTACACTAACAAAGGAAATATCCTCAGATAAAATCTAGAAAGAAACTTTCAAAGAAACCTCTTTGTGATGTGTGAATTCGTCTCACAGAGTGACACCATTCTTTTCATTGAGAAGTTTCCTAACACTTTTTTTGTGGAATCTGTCATGGGATTTTCACTAGTGCCTTGAGGCAAATGATGACAAAAGAAATATCCTCAGATAAAAACTAGAAAGAAGTTTTCTGAAAAACAGTTTTGTGATGTGTGAATTCATCTCACTGATTTACACCATTCTATTCATGGAGCAGTTTGGTAGCAGTGTTTTTGGGGAATCTGAGAAGGCATATTTTGGATTGTATTGAAGTCTAGGGTAGCAAAGGAAATATCCTCAGAGCAAAACCAGAAAGAAGCTTTCTGAGAAACTTTTTTTATTTTGTGAGAATTTATCTCACAGAGTTACACGATTCTTTAAATGGAGGCGTTTGCTAACACTGTTTTCATGGAATTTTTAAAGGGAGTGCTTTGAGGCCAATGGTGAAAAAGGAAATATCCACAGATAACAATTAGAAAGAAGATTTCACAGAAACTGCTTTGTGATTTGTGAATTCAGCTCACAGAGTTACACTCGTCTTTGCATTGAGCAGTCTGCCGACACTGTTGTCTTGGAATCTGTCATCTGATATTTTGGAGTGCGTTGAAGCTTATGGTGACAAAGGATATATCCTCATATAAAAAATAGAAAGGAGCTTTCTGAGAACGTCTTTCTGATGTGCTAATTCATCTCACACAGTTACATGATTCTTTTCATGGAGCAGTTTGGTAGCACTGTTTTTGGTGAATCTAAGAAGGGATATTCTGGACTGCATTGAACCATAAGTCGACAAAGGAAATACCATCAGATAAAAACTAGAAAGTAGCTTTCTGTGAAAGTTCTGTGTGATGTGTGAACTCCACTCACAGAGTTTCACCTTACTTTTCATGGAGCATTTTGCTAACATTGTTTTCATGGAATTTGAAAGGGGATATTTGGGAGAGCATTGAGGATTATAGTGAAAAACAAAATATCCTCAGATAAAAATTAGAAAGAATCTTTCTGAGAAACTCCTTTGTAATGTATGAATTCATATCACACAGATACACCCTTCTTTCATTGAGAAGTTTACTAACACTGTTTTTGTGGAATCTGAAAAGGGAATTTTGGCAGCACAATGAAGCCTATGTTCACAAAGGAAATATCCTCAGATAAAAACCAAAAAATAAGCTTTCTGAGAAACCACTTTGTTATGTGCTAATTCATCTCACAGTGTTACATGATTCTTCTCATAGATCAGTTGGGTAGCACCGTTTTTGGGGAATCTGAGAAGGGATATTCTGGATTGCATTGAAGCCTATGGTGGCAAAGGAAATATCCACAGATAAAAACTAGAAAAAAGCTTTCTGAGAATGTTCTTTGTGACGTGTGAATTCAACCCACAGAGTTACTTTGTTCTTTTCATTGAGCAGTTTACTAACACTGCTTTCACGGAATCTGCAAAGGGATATTTTGGATCACCTTAAGGTCTGTGTTGAAAAGGGAAATATCTTCAGATTAAAAACTAGAAAGAAGCTTCCTGATAAACTGCTTTGTGATATGTGAATTCATCTCACAGAGATACATTGTTGTTTTCACTGAGCAGTTTCCTTACACTGTTTTTGGGGTATCTGCAAAAGGATGTTTTGGATCCCATTGAAGCCTATCATGACAAAGGAAAATCTTCAAATAAAAACCAAAAAGAAGATTCCTGAGAAACTGCTTTGTTTTTTGTTAATTCATCTCACAGAAACTGCTTTGTGATGTGTGAATTCATCTCAAGGAGTTACACTGCACTTGGCATTGAATAGTTTGGTTACACTGTTTTCTTGGAATCAACAATCTGATATTCTGAAGCGCATTGAAACTTATAGAGACAAAGAATATATCCTCATATAAAAACTAGAAAGAAACGTTCTGAGAAACTGCTTTGTGCTTTGTCAATACATCTCACAGATTTACACGATTCCTTTCATGGATCAGTTTTGTAGCACTGTTTTTGTTGAATCTGAGGAAGGATATTTTGGATCGCATTGAAGCCAGTGGTGACAAAGGAAACATCCTTAGATAAAAACTAGAAAGAAGCTTACTGAGAAAGTTCTTTGTGATGCGTGAATTCATCTAACAGAGCTGCACCTTTCCTTTCATGGAGCAGTTTGCTAACATTGTTTTCGAGGAACCTGCAAAGGGACATTTGGGAGCACAATGAGGCCTATAGTGAAAAATGAAACATCCTCATATAAAAACTAGAAAGAAGCTTTTAAAAAACTACTTTATGATGTTTGAATTCATCTCACAGAGTTAAACTCTTCTTTTCATTGATCAGTTCGCTATCACTGTTTTTTTTGGAATCTTCATTGGGATATTTCAGAGCACATTGAAGCATATGATGAAAATGGAAATACCCTCATATAAAAACTAGAAATAATTTTTTTGAGATACTGCATTGTGATTTGTAAATTAATCTCACAGAGATACAAGATTCTTTTCATGGATCAGCTTGATACCACTGTTTTTGGGGAGTTTGAGAAGGGATGTTTTGGATCACATTGAACCTTATGGTGACAAAGGAAAAACTAGATAACTCAGATAAAAACTAGAAACTAGTTTTTATCTAGAAAAACTAGAAAACTAGTTTATCTAGTTTATCTAGAAAAACTAGATAACTAGATAAGTCAGATAAAAACTAGAAAGAATCTTTCTGAGAAAGTTTTTTGTGATGTGTTTTTTCATGTCACAGAGTTACACCTTTGAAAGCATAGGTTTCAATGTGATCCCAATATCCCTTCTTAGATTCCCCAAAAACAGTGCAACCAAACTGCTAAATGAAAAGAATTCTGCAACTCTGTGAGATGAATTAGCACATCACAAAGTTGTTTCTCAGAATGTTTCTTTCTAGTTTTTACATGAGAATATTTCCTTTTTCACCATAAGCTTCAAGGTGCTCTGAAATATCCCATTGCAGATTCCAAGAAAACAGTGTTAGCAAACTGTTCGATGAAAAGAACAGTGTAACTCTGTGTGATGTATTCACACATCACAAAGCAGTTTCTCAGAAAGCTTCTTTCTATTTATTATCTGAGAATATTTCCTTTGTCACGATACACTTCAATGCAATTCAAAATATCCCTTCTCAAACTCCCCAAAAATCAGTGTTGGAAAACTGCTCCATGAAAAGAAGGTTCTACCTCTGTGAAGTGAACTAACAAATCAAAAACAAGTTTCTCAGAAAGCTTCTTTTTTGTAATTATCTAAGGATAATTCCTTAGTCACCATAGACTTCAATGTGATCCAAAATATCCCTTCTAAGATTCCCCCAAAACAGTGCTACCAAACTGCTCCATGAAAAGAATTGTGAACTCTGTGAGATTAATTAGCACATCACAAAGCAGTTTCTCAGAATGCTTCTTTCAACTTTTTTCTGTGGATGTTCGCCTTGACACCATAGGCTTCAATGTGATCCAAAATATCCCTTCTCAGATTCCTCAAAAACTCATCCATGAAAAGAATAGTGTAACTCTGTAAGATGAATTAACACACCACAAAGTGGTTTCACACAAAGCTTCTTTCTAGTTTTTTCTGAGGATATTTCCTTTGTGAAAATAAGCTTCAATGCACTCCGAAATATCGCATTGCAGATTCCAAGAAAACTGTGGTTGCAAACTGCTCAATGAAAAGAACAGTGTAAATCGGTGAGATGAATTCAACATTAGAAAGCAGTTTCTCAGAAAGCTTCTTTCTAGTTTTTATCTGAGGCTATTTCCTATTTCACAATAGGTCGCAATGTGCTCCCAAATATCCCTTTGCAGATTCCATGAATACAGTGCTAGTAAACTGATCCATGAAAAGAAAAGTGACATGAATCCACACATCACACAGCAGTTTCTCAGAAGCTTCTTTCTAGTTTTATCTGAGTTTTTCCTTTGTCATCATAGGCTTCAATGTGATCCAAAACATTCCTTCTCAGATTCCCCAAAAACAGTGCTAACAAACTGCTCCATGAAAGGGAATTGTAAATCTGTGAGATGAATTCACAAATTAGAAAGCAGTTTCTGAGAAAGCTTCAATTTAGTTTTTGTCTTAGGATATTTCCTTTATCACCACATGCTTCAATGAGCTCCAAAATATCCTATTGTATACTCCATGTAATCAGTGTTAGCAAAATGCTGAATGAAAAGAACGTTGTAACTCTTTGAGAAAAATTCACATCACAAAGCAGTTTCTCAGAAAGTTTTCCAGTTTTTATCTGAGGATATTTCTTTTCTCACCACAGACTTCAAAACACTCCAAAATATCCCTTTGGAGATTCCCAAACAGTGTTAGCACACTGTTCCATGAAAAGAACGGTGAAACTCTGTGAGATGATATCACATCATGAAGCAGTTTCTCAGAAAGCTTCTATCTAGTTTTTATCTCAGGGTATTTTCTTTTACCCCATCGGGTTCATGCACTCCAAAATATCCCTTCGAAGACAGCACAAAAACAGTGCTACCAAACTCATCCATGAATAGAATCATGTAACTCTGTAAGATGAATTAACACATCACAAAGTGATTTCTCAGACAGCTTCTTTCTAGATTTTATATGAGGATATTTCCTTTGTCACCATAGACTTCAATGCGTTCTGAAATTTCCCTTCTCAGATTCCCCATAAACAGCACCACCAAACTGATCCATGAAAACAATCGTGTAACTCTGTGAGATGAATTCACAAATCACAAAGCAATTTCTCAGAAACCTTCTATCTAGTTTTCACCTAAGGATATTTCCTTTAATAGACTTCAATGCGATCCAAAATATACCTCCTCAGATACCTCAAAAACAGTGCTGCCAAACTGATCCATGAAAAGAATCATGAAACTCCATGAGATTAGTTAACACTTCACAAAGCAGTTTCTCAGACAGCATCTTTCTAGTTTTTATTTCAGAATACTTGCTTTGTCACAATAATTTTCAATGTGCTCCAAAATAGCCCATTGCAGATTTCAAGAAAACAGTGTTAACAAGCTACTCAATGAAAAGTAGAGTGTAAATCTGTGAGATGAATTCACACATCACAAAGCAGTTTCTCAGAAAACTTCTTTCTAGTTTTTTTCTGAGGATAATTGGTTTTTCACTATAGGTCTCAATGCGGTCCCAAATATCAATGTGCAGATTCCATGCAAACAGTGTTAGCAAACTGCTCAATGAAAAGAACGGTGTAACTCTATCAGATGAATTCACAAATCAAAAAGCAGTTTCTCAGAAAGCTTCTTTCTACTTTTTATATGAGGATCTATCCTTTGTCAACATAGCCCTCAAAGTGCTCCCAAATATCTCTTTGCAGATTCCACGAAAACAGTGTACACAAACTTCTCCATGAAAGGAAAGTAGTACCTCTCTGAGATGAATTCACACATCACAAATAACTTTCTCAGAAAGTTTGTATCTTGTTTTTATCTGAGGATATTTCTTTTGCTACCATAGGTTTGATGCGATCCAAAATATCTCTCAGACTCGCCAAAAACAGTGCTACCATACTGCTCCTTGAAAGGATTGAGTAACTCTGGGAGATGAATTAACATATCACAAAGCGATTTTTCAGAAAGCTTCTTCCTAGTTTTTATACGAATGTATTTCCTTTGTCAACATAAGCTTCATTACGCTCCAATGTATCCCCTTGCAGATTCCTTGAAAACAGTGTTAGCAAACTGCTTAATGAAAACAATAATGTAACTGTGTGAGATGAATACATACGTCACTAAGATCTTTCTCAGAAAACTCTTTCTGGTTAAAATCTGAGGATATTTCCTTTTTCACCATAGGCCTTAGTGCGCTCCCAAATATCCCTTTGCAGATTCCATGAAAACAGTGTTAACAAACAGCTCCATGAAAAGAAAGATGTAACTCTGTGAGATGAATTTGCACATCACAAAAAAGTTTCTCTGAAAGCTTCTTTCTAGTTTTAGTCTGAGGATATTTCCTTTGACACCACAGGCTTCAACGTGATCCAAACTATCCCTTCTCAGATTCCCCAAAAACAGGGATACCAAACGGTTCCATGAATAGAAAGGTGTAACTCTGTGAGAAGAATTCAGAAATCACGAAGAAGTTCCTCAGAAAGCTTCTTTCTAGTTTTTGTCTGAAGATATTTCCTATGTCAACAAAAGTTCAATGCACTGCGAAATACCCCATGGCAGATTCCAAGAAAACAGTGTTAGCAGATCTCTCAATGAAAACAATAGTGTAACACTGTGAGATGAATTCACACATCCCCAAGCCGATTCTCATAAAGCTTCTTTCTAGTTTTTGTCTGAGGATATTTCCTTTGTCACCATAGGCTTCAATGCAATCCAAAATATCCCTTCTCAGATTCCCCAATAAGAGCACTACCAAACTGATCCATGAAAACAAATATCCTAAATATCCTATTGCAGTCTCCGTAGATACAGTGCTATCAAACGACTCATAGAAAAGCACGGTGTAACTCTGTCAGATAAATTCACACATCGCAAAGCAGTTTCTCAGAAAGCTTCTTTCTAGTTTTTATCTAGCAATATTTCCTTATTTACCATAGGCCTCAATGTGCTCCCAACTATCCCTTTGCAGATTCCATGAAAACTGTGATAGCAAGCTGCCCCATAAAAAGAAAGGTGTAACTCTGTAAAATGAATTCACACATCACAAAGAACTTTCTCAGATAACTTCTTTCTAGTTTTTTCTGAGGATATGTCCTTAGTCACCATCAACTTCAAAATGCAAATATCCCTTCTCAGATTCCCCAAAGGCAGCACTACCAAACTGATCCATGAAAACAATCATGTAACACTCTGTAATGAATTAACGTATCACAAAGCAATTTATCAGAAAGTTTCTTTCTAGTTTTATATGAGGATATTTACTTTGTCACCTTAAGCTTCAGTGTGCTCCAAAATATCCCATTACAGATTCCAAGAAATCACTGTTAGCAAACTGCTCCATGAAAACAAAAGTGTAACTCTCTGCATTGAAATCAAACATCACAAAACTGATTCTCAGAAAACTTCTTTCTAGTTTTTCTATGAGTGTATTTCCTTTTTCACTGTAGGCCTCAATGCACTCCCAAATATCCCTTTGCAAATTCCATGAAAACCGTGTTAGCAAACTGCTCCATGAAAAGAAAGGTGTAACTCTTTGACGTGAATTCACACATCACAAGGAACTTTCTCAGAAAACTTCTCTCTAGTTTTTATCTGAAGATATTTCCTTTGTCACCATAGGCTTCAGTGCGATCCATAATATCCCTTCTCAGATTCCGTAAAAACAGTGCTAACAAACTGATCCTTGAAAAGAATCGTGTTACTCTGTGCAATGAATTCACAAATCACAAAGCAATTTCCCAGAATGTTTCTTTCTAGTTTTTGTCTGAGGATATTTACTTTTTCACAATAACCTTCAATGCACTCCTAAATATCCCGTTGTAGATTCCCAGAAAACAGTGTTAGCAAACTGCTCCATGAAAAAAACATTGTAATGTTGTCAGTTGAATTCACACATTGCAAAGCAGTTTCTCAGAAAGTTTCTTTTTTTGTTTTTCTATGAGGATATTTTCTCTGTCACCATAGGCTTCAATGCAGTCCCAAATATCCTGTTGCAGACTCCATGAAAACAGTGTAATCAAACGTCTCAAAGAAAAGAATGGTGTAACTCTGTGAGACGAATTCACCAAAACAAATCAGTTTCTCAGAAAGCTTCTTTGTAGTGTTTATCTGAGGATATTTTCTTTTCACCATAGGCCTCAATGAGCTCCCAGATATACCTTTGAATATTCCACGAAAACAGTGCTATCAAACTGATCTATGAAAAGAATCGTGTAACTCTCTGAGAGGAATTCAAAAATCACAAAGTAGTTTCTCAGAATGTTTCTTTCTCGTTTTTTTCTGAGGATATTTACTTTTTCACAATAAGTTCCTATGCACTCTGAAATATCCCATTGCAGATTCCAAGTAAACAGTGTAAGCAAACTACTCAATGAAAAGTACTGTGTAACTCTGTGTGATGAATTGACACATCACAAGGCAGTTTCTCAGAAAGCTTCTTTTTGGTTTTTATCTGAGGATATTTCTTTTGTCACCATAGGTGTCAAAGTGCTCCGAAATATTCTATTCCAGATTCCATGAAAACAGTGTTATCAATCTGCTCAATGAAAAGAATGGTGTAACTCTGTGAGATGAATTCACACATCACAAAGCAGTTTCTCAGAAAGTTTCTTTCTAATTTTTATCTGAGGCTGTTACCTTTATCATCACAGTCCTCAAAGCACACCCAAATATCCCTTTGTAGATTCCACAAAAAGAGTGTCAGCAAACTGTTCCATGAATACAAAGGTGTACCTCTGTTAGATGAATTCACACATCACAAAGAACTCTGTCAGAAAGCTTCTTTATAGTTTTTATCTGAGGATATTTCCTTAGTCACCATAGTTTTCAAAGCAATCCAAAATATCCCTTCTCATATTCCCAAAAACTGTGATAGCAAACTGATCCTTGAAAAGAATCATGTAACTCCTTGAGATGAATTAACACATCACAAAGCAGTTTCTCAGAAAACTTCTTTTAGGTTTTTATCCGAGGATATTTTCTTTGTCAACCTAGGCTCAAAGCACTATGGAATATCCTATTGCAGAATCCACGAAATCAGAGCTATCAAACTTCTCTATGAAATGAATGGTGTATTTCTGTGAGATTAATTCACACATCACAAAGAAGTTTCTCAAAATGCTTCATTCTATTTGTTATCTGAGGATATTTCTTTTGTCACCATAGGTTTCAATGTCATCCAAAATATCCTTTCTCAGTTTCCTCCAAAACAGTGCTACCAAACTGATCCATGAAAAGTATCGTGTAACTCTGAAATGAATTAACACCTGACACAGCGGTCTCTGTGAAAACTTCTTTCTAGATTTTATCTGAAGATTATTCCTTTGTCACCATAGGCTTCAATGTGATCCAAAATATCCCTTTGCAGATTCCATGAAAACAGTGTTATCAGACTTCTCCATGAAAAGAAAGTTGTAACTCTGTGGATGAATTCAGTCATCAAAAATAACTTTCTCAGAAAGCCTCGTTGTAGTTTTTCTCTGAGGATATTTCCTTTGTCACCATAGGTTTCAATGTGCTCCCAGATTTTCTATTGCAGTTTCCGTGAAAACAGTGCTGTCAAACTGTTCAATGAAAAGAATGGTGTAACTTTGTTAGATGAATTCAAACATGGGAAAGCAGTTTATCAGAAAGCTTCTTTTGGGTTTTTCTCTGAGGATATTTCCTTTTCCACTCTGCGCCTTCATTCCATCCCGTATATCCCTTTGCAGTTTCTATGAAAATTGTGTTAGCTCACTGCCCGATGAAAGGAAAGATGTAACTCTGTGAGATGAATTCACTCATCTTAAGTAACTTTCTCAGATTGCTTCTTTCTACTTTTTATCTGAGGATGTGTCCTTTGTCACCATAGGCTTCAATGCAATCCCAAATACCCCTTCTCAGATTCCCCAAAAACAGTGATACCAAACTGACCCATGAAAAGGATCATGTAACTCTGTGAGAAGAATGAACGCATCACAAAGTGTTTTCTCAGAAATCTTCCTTCTAGTTTTCATGTGAGGGTATTTCCTTTGACACCATAATCTTCAATGTGCTCCAAAAAATCCCATTGCAGATTCCAATAAACCACTGTTAGCAAACTACTCAATGAAAAGAACAGTGTAACTCTCTGACATGAGTTCACACATCACAAAGCAGTTTCTCAGAAAGGTTTTTTCTACTTTTTGTCTGAGGATATTTCATTTCTCACAATAAGCTTCAATGCACTCCAAATTGTACCATTGTAGATACCAAGAAAACAGTTTTAGTATACTGCCCCATGAAAAGAACCGTGTAATTCTGTGAGATGAATTAACACAACACAAAACAGTTTCTCAGAAAGCTTCTTTCTAGTTTTTCTATGGGGATATTTCCTTTTTCACGTTAGGCCTCAATGCACTCCCAAATATCACTTGGCAGATTCCACGAAAAGAGTATTAGCAAACTGCTCAATGAAAACAACGGTGTAACCCTTTGAGATGAATTCACACATCACAAAGCAGTTTCTCAGAAAGCTTCCTTCTAGTTTTTATCTGAGAATACTTTCTTTTTCACTGTAGGCCACAATGCGCTCCCAAATATCCCTTTGCAGATTCCACGAAAAGAGTGTTAGCAAACAGCTCCATGAAAGGAAAGGTGTAACTCTGTGAGATGAATTCAAACATCATGAAGAACTTTCTCAGAAAAATGTTTCCAGTATATATCTGAGGATATTTCCTTAGTCACCATAGCCTTCAATGCGATCCAAAAATACCCATTCTCAGATTCCCCAAAAACAGCGCTAAAAAATGATCCATGAAAAGAATCGTGTAACTCTGTGAGATGAATTAACACATCCAAAGAACTTTGTCTGAAAGCTTCTTTTTTTTTCTTATCTGGGGATATTTCCTTTTTCACCAGAGGCCTCAATGTGCTCCCAAATACCCCTTTGCAGGTTCCACGAAAACAGTGTTAGCAATCTGCTCCATGAAAAGAAAGGTATATCACTGTGAGATAAATTCAAAAATCACGAGATTTCTCAGAAAGCTTCTTTCTAGTTTTAATCTGAGGATATTTTGCTTGTCAAAATAGAATTCAATGCAATCCAAAATATTCCTTCTCAGAATCCCCAAAAACAGTGCTACCAAACTGCTCAATGAAAAGAACAGTGTATCTCTGTGAGACGAATTCACACAACACAAAGAAGTTTCTCAGAATGCTTCTTTATTGTTTTTATGTGAGGATATTTCCTTTGTCACCATAGGCTTCAAAGAGCTCCCAAATATCCAATTTTAGATTCCACAAAAACGGTGTTATCAAACTGTTCAATGAAAAGAACATTGTATCTCTGTGAAATGAAATCACTAATCACAGCAGTTTCTCAGAATGCTTCTTTCTAGCTTTTATCTCAGGATATTTCCTTTTTCACTATCGACCTCAATGCACTCCCACATATCCCTGTGCAGATTCCAAAAAAAAAAAAACCAGTGTTAGCAATCTGCTTCATGAAAAAAAAAGTGTAACTCAGTGAGATCAATTAACACATCACAAAGCGATTTCTCAGAAAGCTTGTTTACAGCTTTTATATGACTATATTTCCTTTGTCACCATAGGCTTCAATGCGATACAAGCTATCCCTTCTCAGATTACTCAAAAAACCTTGCTACCAAACTGATCCATGAAAAGAAACATGTATCTCTGTTAGATGAGTTAGCACATCACAAAGCAGTGAATCAGAAAACTTCTTTCTGGTTTTTATATGAGAATATTTCCTTTGTCACCGAAAGCTTCAATGTCCTCTGAAATATACCATTGCAGATTCCAAGAAAACAGTGTTAGCAGACTGTTCAATGAAAAGTTCAGTGTAACTCTGTGAGATGAATTCAGAAATCACAAAGCAGTTTCTCATAAAGCTTCTTTCTAGTTTTTATCTGAGGATATTACTTTTATCACCAGAGTCCTCAAAGCACAACTAAATTGCCTTTGCAGATTCCACAAGAACACTGTTAGCACACTTCTCCATGAAAAGAAAGGTGTAACTCTGTGAAGTGAATGCACACATCATAAAGTAGTTTCTCAGAAAGCTTCTTTCTAGTTTTTATCTGAGATTATTTCCTTTGTCACCATAGGCTTCAATGCGATCCAAAATATCTCTTCTCAGATTCCCAAAAACAGCGCTATGAAGCTGCTCAATGAAAAAAATGGTGTAACTTCGTGAGATGAATTCGCACATCACAAAGCAGTTTCTCAGAAAGCTTCTTTCTAATTTTTATCTCTGGATATGTGTTTTTTCCAATATAGGCCTCAATGCATTCCCAAATAACCCTTTGAAGATTCCACGAAAACGGTGTTAGCAAACTGCTCAAAGAAAATACAGGGTAATTCTGTGAGATGAGCTCACACATTACAAAGCAGTTTCTCAGAAAGTTTCTTTTTGGTTTTTATCTGAGGATATTTCCTTTGTCACCATAGGGTTCAACGTGCTCCCAAATATCCTAATGCAGATTCCACGAAAACAGTGTTAGCAAACTGCTCCATGAAAAGAAAGGTGTAATTCTGTGAGATGAATTCACACATTACAAAGAACTTTCCCAGAAAGGTTCTTTCTAGTTTTTATATGAGGATATTTCCTTGTCACCATAGGCTTCAAAGCAATACAAAATATCCCTTCTCTGATTCTCAAAAAACAGTGCCAACAAAGTGATCCATAAAAAGAATCATGTAACTCCATGAGATGAATTCATACATGCAAAGCAGTTTCCCAGAAAGCTTCTTATTGCTATTTATCTGAGGATATTTCCCTTGTCACCATAGGCTTCTATGTGCTCCCAAATATCCTAACACAGATTCCATGAAAACAGTGTTACCAGATTGCTCATTGAAAAGAACAGTGTAACTCTGTGAGATGACTTAATGCATCATGAGCAGTTTCTCAGAAAGCTTCTTTTTTACTTTTATCTGAGGATATTTCTCCTGTTATCATAAGTTTCATTGTGCTAAGAAATATCCCATTGCAGACTCCAAGAAAACAATGTTAGCAAACTGATCAATGAAAAGAACAGTGTAACTCTGTGAGATGCATTCACACATCACAATGCAGTTTCTCAGAAAGCTTCTTTCTAGTTTTTCTCTGAGGATATTTCCTTTTTCACCATAGGTCTCAATGCGTTCCCAAATATCACTTTGCAGATTCCACGAAAACAGTGTTAGCAAATTCCACGAAAACAGTGTTAGCTTCATGAAGAGAGAAGTGTAACTCTGTGAGATGAATTCACACATCACAAAGAAGTTTCTCAGAAGCCTCCTTTCTAGTTTTTATTTGAGGATATTTTCTTTGTCAGTGTAGACTTCAATGCGATCCAAAATATCCCTTCTCAAATTCCCCCAAAACTGTGGTAACAAACTGCTCCATGAAAGGACAATGTAACTCTGTGAGATGCATTCACACATCACAATGCAGTTTCTCAGATACTTTCTTTCTAGTTTGTCTCTGAGGATATTTCCTATGTCACCATAAGCTTCAATGCCCTCTGAATTATCCCTTTGCAGAATCCAAGAAAACAGTGTTAGCAGATTGCTCAATAAAAAGAACACTCTGACTCTGTGAGATGTATTCACACATCACAAAGCAGTTACTCAGAAGGTTTGGTTTTTATCTGAGGATATTTCCTTGACTCCATAGGCTTCAAGGAACTCCCCAATATCCTAAAACGGATTGCACAAAACAGTGTTAGCAGACTGCTCAATGAAAAGAACGGTGTAACTCTATGAGATGAATTAACCCATCACACAGCAGTTTCTCAGAAAGCTTCTGTCTAGTTTTGATCTGAGGATATTTCCTTTGATACCATAAGCATCATTGTGCTAAGAAATATCCCATTGCAGATTCCAAGAAAACAGTGTTAGCAAACTGATCAATGAAAAGAACAGTGTAACCCTGTGAGATGAACTCACACATCACAAAGCAGTTTCTCAGAAAGCTTCTTTCTAGTTTTTAACCGAGGATATTTCCTTTTTCAACATAGGCCTCAATGAGCTAACAAATATTCCTTTGCAGATTCCACGAAAACAGTGTTAGCAAATGACTTCATGAGTAGAAAGGTATAACTCTATGAGATGAATTCACACAGCACAAAGAAGTTTCTCAGAAAAATTCTTTCTAGTTTTTATCTGAGGATATTTCCTTTGTCACCATAAGCTTCATTGTGCTAAGAAATACCCCATTGCAGATTCCAAGAAAACAGTGTAAAAAACTGCTCAATGAAAAGAACAGTGTAACTCTGTGAGAGTCATTCACACATCACAATGCAGTTTCTCACAAAGCATCCTATATTTTAACTGAGTATGTTTCTTTTGTCACCTTAGGCCTCAATGCGCTCCCAAACATCCCTTTACAGATTCCATGAAAACAGTGTTAGCAAACTTCTTCCTGAAGAGAAAGGTGAAATACTGTGAGATGAACTCACACACCCAAAGAAGTTTCTCAGAAAGCTTCTTTCCAGTTTTTATTCGAGCACATTTCCTTGTCACCATAGACTTCAATGCACTCTGAAATATCCCTCAGCAGATTCCAAGAAAACAGTGTTAGCAGACTACTCAATGAAAAGAACACTGTAACTATTTGAGATTTATTCACACATCACAAAGCAGTTTCTGAGAAGGCTTCTTTTTGTTACCTGAGGATATTTGCTTTGTCACCATAGGCTTCCATAAGCTCCCAAACATCCTATAGCAGTTTCCACGAAAACAGTTTTAGTAGACTTCTGTATGAAAAGAACAGTGTAGCTCTGTGACATGAACTTACACACCACAAAGCAGAGTCTCAGAAAGGTTTTTTCTAGTTTTTATCTGAGGATATTCCCTTTTACACTGTTGGCCTCAAAGTGCTGCCACATATCCCTTGGCAGATCCCACGAAAACAGTGTTAGCAAACTACTCCATGAAAAGAAAGGTGTAACTCTGTGAGATGAATTAACTCATGATAAAGCTTTTTCTCAGATAGCTTCTTTCGAGTTTTTATCTGAGGATATTTCCTTTTTCACCATAGGTTTCAATGCACTCCCAAATATACCTTCTCAGACACCACGAAGCCAGTGATGCCAAAGTGCTCCCTAAACAGAAACGTTTAACTCTATGAGACGAATTCACACATCACAAAGCAGCTTCTCAGAAAGCTTCTTTTGGGTTTTTATCTGAGGATATTTCCTATGTCACCATAGGCTTTAATGAGATCCCAAATATCTTATTGCAGATTCTTCAAAAACAGTGTTATCAAACTGACCAATGAAAAGAACTGTGTAACTCTGTGAAATCAATTCACATATCACAAACTACTTTCTCAGAACACTTCTTTCTAGTTTAATTCTGAGGATATTTCCCTTGTCACACTTGGCTTCAATGCAATCGAAAATATGCCTTCTCAGTTTCCAAAAAAAAGTGCTACCAAACTGCTACATCGTTTAACTCTGTGAGATTAATTCAACAATCACAAGGCAGTTTCTCAGAAAATTTCTTTCTAGTTTTTGAATGAGGATACTTCCTGTGTCACCCTAAGCTTCAATGCGCTCCAAAATATCTCATTGCAGATTCCATGAAAACGTTGTTAATAAACTGCTCCATGAAAAGAACGGTGTAAATCTGTGAGATCAATTCACACATCACTAAGCAGTCTCTCAGAAAGCTTCTTTTTGGTTATTATCTGAGGATATTTCCTATGTCACCATAGGCTACAATGAGCTCCCATTATCCCTTTGCAAATTCCACGAAAACAGTGTTAGCAAACTACTCCAAGAAAAGAGAGCTGTACCTCTGTGAGGTGAATTCACACATCACAAAGAAATTTCCCAGAAAGTGTCTTTCTTGTTTTTATCTGATGATATTTCCACTGTCACCAGTGGCGTCAATGCAGTCCAAAATATCCCTTCTCAGATTCCTCCAAAACAGTGCTACCAAACTGCTCCATAAAAAGAATTGTGTAACTCTGTGAAATGAATTCACAAATCAGAAAGCAGTTTCTCAGAAACCTTCTTTCTAGTTTTTGTCTGAGGATATTTCCTTCATCACAATAAGTTTCAATGCGCTCTTTAATACTCCATTGCAGATTCCAGGAATCTGAAATATCCCATTGCAGATTCCAAAGAAACAGTGTTAGCATACAGCTCAATTAAAGTGTAAACTGTGAGATGAATTCACACATCACAAAGGAGTTTTTCAGAAAGCGTCGTTTTTTTGTTTTTTTTGTTTTTTTTTTTTTTTTTTGAGACGGAGTCTCGCGCTGTGGCCCAGGCTGGAGTGCAGTGGCGCGATCTCGGCTCACTGCAAGCTCCGCCTCCCGGGTTCACGCCATTCTCCTGCCTCAGCCTCCTGAGTAGCTGGGACTACAGGCGCCCACCACCGTGCCCGGCTAATTTTTTGTATTTTTAGTAGAGACGGGGTTTCACTGTGGTCTCGTTTTGTTTTTTATCTGAGGATATTTCCTTTGTCACCATAGGCTTCAAAGTGCTCCCAAATATCCTATTGCAGATTCCACAAAAACAGTCTTATCATACTACTCAATGTAAAGAATGGTGTAACTCTGTGAGGTGAATTCACAGATCACAAAGTAGTTTCTCAGAAAGCTCCTTTCTGGTTTTTTTTTTTTTTTTTCTGATGACATTTCTCTTTTCACTATAGTCCTCAAAGCACTCCCATATATCCCTTTGCAAATTCCATGAAAACAATGTTAGGAAACTGATTCATGAAAAGGACTGTGTTACTTTCTGAGATGAATTCACACATTACAAAGAACTTTCTCATAAATCTTCCTTCTAGTTTTTATCTGAGGATATTTCCTTTGTCACTATATTCGTGAATGTGTGCCCATATATGAGATTATAGATTAAATGAGAAAAGTGTTAGCAAACTTCTCAATGAAAAGAACGGTATAACTCTGTGAGATGAATTCATATATCACAAAACATTTTCTCAGAAAGCTTTCTTTTGGTTTTTATCTGAGGATATTTGCTTTGCCACCATAATCTTCAATGTGCTCCAATATATCCCACTGCAGATTCCAAGAAAACAGTGTCAACAAACTGCTGAGTGAAAAGTACAATGTAACCCCATAAAATGAATTCACACCTCACAAAGCAGTTTCTCAGAAAGCTTCTTTCTAGTTTTTATCTGAAGATATTTCCTTTTTCACCATAGATCTCAACTCACTCCCAAATATCACTTTGTAGATAGCACACAAACATTGTTAGCAAACTGTTCCATGAAAAGAAAGGTGTTACACTGTGAGATGAATACACACATCACAAAGAAGTTTCTGAGAAAGCTGCTTTCTAGTTTTTATCTGTTTAATATTTCTTTGTCACCATAGGCTTCAACGTGATACAAAATATCCCTTCTCAGATTCCCCAAAAACAGTGCAACCAAAGTGCTCCATGAAAAGAATCATGTAACTCTGTGAGATAAATTCACAAGTCATAAAGCAGTGTCTCAGAAAGCTTCTTTCTAGTTTTAATCTGAAGATGTTTCCTTTGTCACTATAGGCTTCAATGCAATCCAAAATATCCCTTCTCAGAGTCCCCAGATCAGTGCTACAAAACAGCTCCATGAAAAGAATCAAGTAACTCTGTGAGATGAATTCAGAAATCACAAAGCAGATTCTCAGAAAGCATCTTTCTAGTTTTTATCTGAAGATATTTCCTTTTTCACCCTCAGCCTCAACACACTCCCGAATATCCCTTTGTATATTCCACAAGTATAGTGTTAGCAAAGTGTTCCATGAAAAGAAAGGTGTAAATCTTTGAGATGAATTCACACAACACAAAGCTGTTTCTCAAAAAGATTCTTTTTGGTTTTTGCCTGAGGTTATTTCCTTTGTCAATATGGGCTTTAACGCACTCCCAAATATCCTATTTTAGATTCTACGAAAACAGTGTTAGCAAACTGCTCCAAGAAAACAATCAAGTAAAGTCTGTGAGATGAATTAAAACATTACAAAACAGTTTCTCAGAGAGCTTTTTTCTAGTTTTTACCTGAGGATATTTCCCTTGTCACCAAAGGCTTCAATGCTATTCAAAATATCCCTTCTCAGATTCCCCAAAAACAGTGCTACCAAACTGCTCTGTGAAAAGAGGGGTTTAACTCTGTGAGATGAATTCACATACCACAAAGCAGTTTCTCAGAAAGCTTCTTTCTAGTATTTATCTGAGGATATTTCCTTTTTCACCATAGGCCTCAAAACATTCCCAAATATCTCTTTGCAGATTCCACAAAAGCAGCATTAGCAAACTTCTCCATGAAAAGCAAGGTGCAATTCTCTGAGATGAATTCATACATCACAAAGAAGTTTCTCAGAAAGCTTCTAGTTTTTATCAGAGGATATTTCCTGTGTCACCCTAAGCTTCACTGCAATTCAAAACATCAATTCTCAGATTCCCCAAAAACAGTTCTACCAAAATGCTCCATGAAAAGAATTGTGTAACTCTGTGTGATGAATTCACAAATCACAAAATAGTTTCTCAGAAAGTTTCTTTAGAGTTTTTGTCTGAGGATATTTTCTTTGTCACCAAAAGCTTCAATGATCTCTGATACATCCCATTGTAAATTCCAAGAATAAAGTGTGAGAAAACTGCTCAATCAAAAGAAGAGTGTAACTCTGTGAGATGAATTCTCACATCACAAAGCAGCTTATCAGAAAGCTTCTTTTTGGTTCTTATCTCAGGATATTTCCTTTGTCACCATAGGCTTCAATGCACTCCCATATATCCCTTTGAAGATTCCACAAAACAGTGTTTCCAAACTGTCCCTAGAAAAGAATCGTGTAACTCTGTGAGATGAATTCACATATCACAAAACAGTTTCTCAGAAAGCTTCTTTCTATTACTTATCCGAGGATATTTTCTTTGTCACCATAGGCTTGAATATAATTCAAAGTATCCGTTCTCAGATTCCCCAGAAAGAGTGCAATCAAACTTCTCCATGAAAAGAAAGGTGTAACACTGTGAGATTAATTCATGCATCACAAAGAAGTTCCTCAGAAAGCTTCTGTATAGATTATATCTGAGGATATTTCCTTTGTCACCATAGGCTTCGAAGTGATGCAAAATATCCCTTCTCAGATTCCCCAAAAACAGTGCTACCACACTGATCCATGAAAAGAAAATTATAACTCTGTGAGATGAATTCACAAGTCACAAAGCAGTTTCTCAGAAAGCTTCTTTCTAGTTTTTGTCTGAGGATATTTCCTTTGTCACCATAAGCTTTAGTATGCTCTGAAATAACCCATTGCAGATTCCAAGAATACAGTGTGAGTAAACTGCTCAATGAAAAGAACAGTGTATCCCTGTGAGATGAATTCACACATCACAAAGCAGCTTATTGGATAGCTTCTTTTTCGTTTTTATCTCAGGATATTTCCATTGTCACCTTAGGCTTAAATGTGATCTAAAATATCCCATCTCAGATTCCCCAAAAACATTGCTAGCATATTGCTACATGAAAAGAGTCGTGAAACTTGGTGAGATGAATTAACACATGACAATGCTGTTTCTCAGAATTCTTTTTTCTAGTTTTTATATGAGGATATTTCCTTTGTCACTATAAGCTTCAATGTGCTCCAAAATATCCCAGTGCGGATTCCAAGAATACACTGTGAGCAAACTGCTCATTTAAAAGAACAGTGTAAATCTGTGAGATGAATTCCCACATCATAAAGCAGTGTCTCAGAAACTTCTTTCTAGTTTTTATCTGAGGATATTTCCTTATTCACTATAGGCCTCAATGCACTCCCAAATGTACCTTTGCAGATTCTACAAAAGCAGTGTTAGCAAGCTGCTCCATGAATAGAAAGTTGAAACTCTGTGACATGAAAAAACACATCACAAAGAACTTTGTCAGAAAGCTTCTTTCTAGCTTTTATCTGAGTATATTTCCTTTGTTACTATATGCGTCAATACGATGCAAAACATCCCTTCTCAAACTCCCCAAAATCAGTGGTACCAAACTGATCCATGAAAAGAATCGTGTATCTCTCTAAGAATAATTTACAAAATCCAAAGCAGTTTCTCAAGAAAATTCTTTCTAGTTTTTATATGAGGATATTTCCATTTTCACCATATGCTTCAAAGGCCTCCAAAATATCCCATTGAAGATTAAAAAAAAAACAGTGATAGCAAACTGATCAATGAAAAGAACAGTGTTATTCTGTGAGACGAATTCATACATCATAAAGCAGTTTCTTAGATAGTGTCTTCCTATTTATTTTCTGAAGATGTTTCCTTTGTCACCATAAGCCTCAAAGCACTCCCAAAGATCCCTTTTCAGATTCCACGAAAAGAGTGTTAGCAAACTGCTCCATGAAAACAGATGTGTAACTCTGTGAGATGAATTCACACATCACAAAGAATTTTCTCGGAAAGCTTCTTTCTAGCTTTTATCTGAGGATATTTCCTTTTCACTATAGGCCTCAATATGCTCCCAAATGTCCCTTAGCAGATTCCACAAAAACAGTGTTAGCAAACTGCTCCATGAAAGGAAAAGTGCAGCTCTGTTAGGTGAATTCACACATCACAAAGAACTTTCTCAGAAAGCTTCTTTCTAGTTTTTATATGAGGATATTGGTTTGTCACCATAGACATCAATGTGTTCCAAAATATCTCTTCTCAGGTTCCCCAAAAACAGTGCTACCAAACTAAACAATGTAAAAGATCGTTTAACTCTGTGAGAGGAATTAAAGCGTCACAAAGGAGTTTCTCAGAAATCTTCCTTCTGGTTTTTATATGAGTATATTTCCTTTGTCACCATAAGCTCCAATGTGCTCTGAAATATCCTATTGCAGATTCCAAGAAAACAGTGTTAGCCAACTGCTCAATGAAAAGAACAGTTTAACTCTGTGAGATGAATTCACACATCACAAATCAATTTCTCAGAAAACGTCTTTTTGGTTTTTATCTCAGGATATTTCCTTTGTCACCATAGGCTTCAATATGATCCCAAATTTCCCATTGCAGATACCACGAAAACAGTGTTAACAAACTGCTCAGTGAAAACAACAGTGTATCTCTGTGAGATGAATTCACACATCACAAAGTAGTTCCTCAGAAAACTTCTTTCTGGTTTTTATCTGTTGATATTTCACTTTTCTCCATAAGCCTCAAGGCGCTCCCAAAGATCACTTAGCAGATTCCATGAAAGCAGTGTTAGTAAACTGCTCAATGAAAAGAACAATGTAACTCTGTGAGATAAATTCACACGTCACAAAGAACATTCTCAGAAAGCTTCTTTCTGGTTTTTATCTATTGATATTTCCCTTTTCACCATAAGCCTCAAGGCGCTCCCAAAGATCCTTTTGCAGATTCCTTGAAAGCAGTGTTAGTAAACTGCTCAATGCAAAGAACAATGTAACTCTGTGAGATGAATTCACACATCATGAAGCCGTTTCACAGAAAGCTTCTTTCGGGCTTCTATCTGTGGATATTTCCTTTGCCACCATAGGCTTCAATGAGATCCAATATATCCCTTCTCAGTTTCCCTAAAAACGGTGCTACCCAACTGATCCATGAGAACAATCGGGTAACACTGTGAGTTGAATTAGCACATCACAAACAGTTTCTCAGAAAGCTTATTTTTGGTTTCTATATGAGGATATTTCCTTTGTGAACATAGTCTTCAATGCGCTGCCAAAAATCCCATTTCACATTCTCTGAATACAGTGTGAGCAAACTGCTCAATGAAAAGAATGATGTAACACTGTAAGATGAATTCACACATCACAAAACAGTTTTTGGGAAAGATTCTTCCTAGTTTTTATCTGAGGATATTTTCTTTTTCACTATAGGCCTCAATTTGTTCCCAAATATCCCTGTGCAGACTCCAGGGAAAGAGTGTTTCCAAGGTGCTCCATTAAAGCAAAGATGTAACTCTGTGGGATATATTAACACATCAGAAAGTACTTTCTCAGAAAGCTTCTTTCTAGTTTTTATCTGAAGTTATTTCCTTTGTCACCATAAACTTCAATATGATACAATACATCCCTTCTCATATTCCCCAAAAACACTGCTATCAAAATGGTGATTGAAAGAGATCATGTAACATTTTGAGGTGAATTAGCACATCACACAGCAGTGTCTCAGAACACGTCTTTCTAGTTTTTATATGAGGATATTTCCTTTGTCACCATAAGCTTCAATGCCCTCTGAAGTATCCCATTGCAGATTCCAAGAAAAGAGTATTCACAAACTGCTCAATGAAAAGAACAGTGTATCTCTGTGAGATTAATTCACACATTACCAAGCAGTTTCTCAGAAAGCTTCTTTCTAGTTTTTATCTGAAGATATTTCCTTTTTCACCTCAGGCCTCAATGCACTCCCAAATATCCCTTTGAAGAACCCAGTTAAACAGTGTTAGCAAACTACTCTATGAAAAGAAAGGTGTAACTCTTTGAGATGAATTAACACATTATAAAGAACTTTTTCAGAAACCTTCTTTCTAGTTTTTACTTGAGGATATTTCTTTTGTCACCATAAGTTTCAATGCAATCCAAAATATTCCTTCTCAGATTACCCAAAAACAGTGCTACCAAACTGATTCTTGGAAAGGATTGTGTAACCCTGTTAGATGAATTAACACATCACAAATCGGTTTCTCAGAAGGTATTTTTTCTAGTTTTTATATGGTGGTATTTCCTTTGTCACCAAAAGCTTCAATGCACTATGAAATATACCATTGAAGAATCCAAGAAAACTGTGTTAGCAAACTGCTCAATGAAAACAGCAGTGTAACCCTGTGAGATGGACTCCCTCATCACAAAGCAGTTTCTCTGAAAACTTCTTTTTGGTTTTAGCTGGGGATATTTCCTTTGTCATCATAGGCTTCAATGCGCTCCCAAATATCCTATTGCAGATTCCATGAAAACAGTGTGAGCAAACTTCTCAATGAAAAAAACAGTGTATCTCTTTGATAGGAATTTGCACATCACAAAGGAGTTTCTCAGAAAGACTCATTCTAATTTTTATCTGACAATATTTTATTTTTCACTATAGTCCTCAATGTGCTCCCACATATCCCTTTTCTAATTCAACGAAAACAGTGTTAGCAAACTGCTCCATGAAAAGAAAGGTGTAACTCTGTGAGATGAATTCACACATCACAAAGAACTTTCACAGAAAGCTACTTTCTAATTTTTATCTGGTGGTATTTCCTTTGTCAACTTGCGGTTCAATGCAGTCCAGAATATCCCTTCTCAGATTCACCAAAAACAGCTCTACCAAACTGCTCTATGAAAAATATCATGTAACTGTGTACGATGAATTAACACATAGTATTTGTATGAGGATATATCCTTTGTGATCATAAATGTCAATGCACTCCAAATGTCAATGCACTCCAAATATCAATGCACTGCAATCAGATTGCAGATTCCAAGACAACAGTGTAAACAAACTGTTCAATGCAAAGAACAGTGTAACTCTGTTAGCTGAATTCACACACTATGAAGCAATTTCTCTGAAATCTTTCTAGTTTTTATCTGAGGATATTTCCTTTTTCACCATTGGCCTCATTGCCCTCCCATTACAAATTCCATGAAAACAGTGTTTGCAAATTCCACCATTTAAAGAATCATGTAACTCTGTGAGATAAATTTCCGCATAACAAAGAAGTTTCTCAGAAGACTTCTTTCCGGTTTTTCTCCGAGGATATTTTCTTTGTTACCCTAGGCTTCAATACTATCCAAAATATGCCTTCTCAGATTCCCCAAAAACAGTGCTACCAAACTGCTCAATGAATAGAATGGTGTAATTCGGTGAGTTGAATGCACACATCATAAAACTGTTTATCAGAAAGCTTCTTTCTAGTTTTTATCTGAGGATATTTTCTTTTTCACCATTTGCCTCAAGGTGCTAGTGAATATCCCATGGCAGATTCCACAAAAATAGTGTTAGCAAACTTCTCAATGAAAAGAAGAGTGTAACTCTGTGAGATGAATTCACACATCACAAAGAGGTTTCTTTGAAATTTTCTTTCTATATTTTATCTGTGGATATATTCTTTGTTACCATAGGCTTCAATGTGATACAAAATATCCCTTCTCAGATTCCCTAAAAACAGTGCTACCAAACTGATCCATATCCATGAAAAGAAAGGTGTAACTCTGTGAAATGAACTCACAAATCACAAAGCAGTTTCTCAGAAAGGTTCTTTCTAGTTTTTTTCTGAGGATATTTTCTTTTTCACCATTTACCTCAAGGCTCTAGTGAATATCCCTTTGCAGATTCCATGAAAACAGTGTTAGCAAACGGCTCCATGAAAAGAAATGTGTAAATCTGTGAGATAAATTCACAGATCACAAAGCAGTTTCTCAGAAAGGTTCTTTTTGGTTTATGTCTGAGGATATTTCTTTGTCACCATAAGCTTCAATGTGCTCCGAAATATCCCATTGCAGATTCTAAGAAAACAGTGTTAGCAAACTGCTCAAGGACATGAACAGTGTAACTCTGTGAGATGAATTCACACTTCATAAAGTAGTTTATCAGAGAGCTTCTTTCTAGTTTTTATCTGAGGTATTTAATTTGGCACCAGGCTTCAATGCAATCCCAAATATCCCTTCTCACATTCCCTGAAAGCAGTGCTACGAAACTGCTCCATGAAGAGAATCGTGTAACGCTGTGACAGAAATTCAAAAATCATAAAGCAGTTTCTCAGAAACCTTCTTTCTAGTTTTTATATGAGATTATTTCCTTTATCACCATAAGCATCAATGCACTCTGAAATATCCCATTGCAGATCCCAAAAAAAACAGTTTTAGGAAACTTCTCAAGGAATACAACAGTGTAACTGTGTGAGATGAATTCACACATAGCAAATTAGTTTCTCATAAAGCTTCCTTTTTATTTTTATGTAAGGATATTTCCCTTGTCACCATAGGTTTCAATGCCCTCCCAAATATCTCTTTGTAGATTCCATGAAAAGAATGTTAGCAAACTGCTCCATGAAAAGAAATGTGTAACTCTGTAAGATGAATTCACATATCACAATGCTGCTTCCCACAAACTTTATTTCTAGTTTTATCTGAGGATATAAGCATTTTCAACATATTCCTGAAGGCGCTCTCGAATATCCCTTTGCAGAATAATCAAAAAAACTGTTAGCAAACTTCTCAATGAAAAGAATGGTGTAACTCTATGAGAAGAATTCACACATCACAAAGCCATTTCACAGAAAGCTTCTTTTTGGCTTTTATCTGAGGAAAGTTCCCTTGTCACCATAGACCTCAATGGGCTCGTGAATATCCCTTTGCAGATTCCAGGAAAACACTGTTAGCAATCTCCTCCATGAAAAGAAAGGTGTAAATCTGTGAGATGAATTCACACACCATAAAGCAGTTTCTCAGAAAGCTTCTTTTGGGTTTTTCTCTGAGGATATTTACTTTATCACCACAGGCTTCAATGCGCTCCCAAATATCCTATCAGATTCCACGAAAAAACTGTTATCAAATTGCTCAATGAAAATAAGAGTGTATCTCTGTAAGATGAATTCACCCATCTGAAGTTAGTTTCTCAGAAAGCTTCTTTCCAGTTTTTATCTGAGGATACTTCCTTTCACACCATAGGCCTCAATGCACTCCCATATATCACTTTGCAGATACCACAAAAACAGTGTAAGAAAATTGCTCCATGACAAGAAAGGTGGAACTCTGAGATGAATTCACACATCACAAAGAAATTTCTCAGAAAGTTTCTTTCTTGTTTTCTTCAGAAGATATTTCCTTTGTCACCATAGGCTTCAAAGCAATCCAAAATATCCGTTCTCAAATACCCCAAAATCAGTGCTACCAAACTGCTCTATGAAAAGAATGGTGTAACAATGTGAGATGAACTCACAAATCAGAAAGGAGTTTCTCAGAAAACTTCTTTTTAGTTTTTATTTGAAGATATTTCCTTTTTCACCGTAGATCTCAATATGTTCCATAATTTCCCATCGCAGATTCCATGAAAAAAGTGTTAGGAAACTTCTCAATGAAAAAAACCTGGTAATTCTGTGAGATGAATTTACAAAGCACAAGGAAGTTTCTCAGAAAGTTTCTTTTTAGATTTTATGTGAGGATATTTCCTATGTCACCATCATCTTCAATGCGATGCAAATGATCCCTTCTCCGATTCTCCAAAAAGAGTGCTACCAAACTGCTCCATGAAAAGAATCATGTAACTCTGTGAGATATATTCACAAATCACAAAGCCGTTTGTCAGAAAGCCTCTTTCTAGTTTTTGTCTGAGGATATTTCCTTTTACACCATTTGCCTCAATGCACTTATGAATATTCCTTTGCAGATTCCATGAAAATAGTGTTAGTAAACTGCTCCATGGAAAGTAAGATGTGAATCTGTGAGATGAATTCAAACATCATAAAACAGTTTCTCAGAAAGCTTCTTGTTGGTTGTTGTCTGAGGATATTTCCTTTGCCACCATAGGCTTCAATGTGCTCTTAGATATCCCTTCTTATACAACACAAAGAGAGTGATGCCAAACTGCTCCCTCAACAGAAACGTTTAGCTCTATGAGATGAATGCACACATCACAAAGGAGTTTCTCTGAAAGCTTCTTTCTAGTTTTTATCTGACGATATTTCCTTTTTCACCATATTCCTCAATGCGCTCCAGAATACCCCATTGCAGATTAAAAGAAAAAAGTGTTAGTAAACTTCTCAATGAAAAGAACAGTGTTACTTAGTGAGATGAATTCACCCATCACAAAGCAATTTCACGGAAACCTTCTTTTTGGTTTTTATCTACCGTATGTCCTTTTCAACCATAGACTTCAATGCGCTCCAAAATATCCTATTGCAGATTCCACTAAAAGAGTGTTATCCAACAGCTCCATGAAAACAAAGGTGTAACTCTCTGAGATGATTTAACACATCAAAAAGAACTTCCTCAGAAAGTTTCTTTCAAATTTTTATCTGAGGATATTTCCTTTATCACTTTAGGCTTCATTGCAGTCCAAAATATCCCTTCTCAGATTCCCCAAAAGCAGTGCTAACAAACTGCTCCATGAAAAGAATGGTGTAACTCTGTGAGATGAATTCACACATCACAAAGTTGTTTCTCAGAAAGCTTCTTTCTAGTTTTTATCTGAGGATATTTCCTAGGCCTCAATGTGCTCCCAAATATCCCTTTGCAGATTCCACGAAAAGAGTATTAGCAAACTCCTCCATGAAAACAAAGGTGTAACTCTGTGAGTTGAACTCACACATCACAGAAACCTTTCTCAGAAAGCTTCTGTCTAGGTTTTATCTGAGCACATATCCTTTGTCACCACTGGCTTCAAGGTGATCAAAACTATCCCTTCTCAGATACCCCATAAACAGCGCTACCAAACTGATCCATGAAAAGAACCATGTTAACTGTGTGAGACGAATTAACACATCATAAAGCAGTTTCTCAATATGTTTCTTTCTAGTTTTTATATGAGGGTGTTTCCTTTGTCACAATAAGCTTCAATGTGCTCAGAAATATCCCATTGCAGAATCCAAGAAAAGAGTGTTAGCAAAGTGATAAATGAAAATAACAGTGTTTATCCATGAGATGAGTTCACATATCACAAAGCACTTTCTCAGAAAGCTTACTTTTGGTTTTTGTCTCAGGATATTTCCTTTTTCAATATAGGCTTCAATGTTCTCTCAAATATCCCTTTGCAGATTCCATGAAAGTAGTGTTAGCAAACTGTTCATTGAAGAGAACTGTGAAACTGTATGAGATGAATTCACACATCACAAAGCACTTTCTCAGAAAGCTTCTTTCTAGTTTTTATCTGAGGATATTTCCTTTTTCACCATAGGCCTCAAATTGCTCCCATATATCCCTTTGGAGATTCCACGAAAACAGTGTTAGCAAACTACTCTGTGAAAAGAATTGTGTAACTCTGTTAGATGAATTCACACAACACAAAGAAGTTTCTCAAAACGGTTCTTTCTAGTATTTATCTGTGGATGCTTACTTTTTCAAGGTAGGCCTCAATGCGCTCCCAAATATCTATTGCAGTTTCCACGAAAACAGTGTTAGCAAACTCCTCCATGAAAAAAAACTGTAACTCTATAAGATCAATTCACACATCACAAAGAACTTTCTCAGAAAGTTTCCTTCTAGTTTTTATCTGAGGATATTTCCTTTGTCTCCATAGGCTTCAATGCAATCCAAAATATCCCTTCCTAGATTCCCTAAAAACAATGATACTAAACTGCTCCATTAAAAGAATCCTATAACTCTGTGAGTTGAATTCACACATCACAAAGCGTTTCCTCAGAAACCTCTTTCTAGTTTTTACATGAGGGTATTTCTTTTGTCACCCTAAGTTTCAATGAGCTCTTAAATATCTCATTGCATATTCCAAGAAAACACTGTTAGTAAACTTTTTAATGAAAAGAACAATGTATCTCTGTGATCAATTGACACATCACAAAGAATCTCTCTGAGAGTTTCTTTTTGGTTTTTATCTGAGGATATTTACTTTTTCACCATAGGCATCAATGCACTCTCAAATATCCCTTTGCAGATTCCATGAAGACAGTGCTAGCAAAATGCTCCAAGCAAAGAAAGATGAATCTCTGTGAGTTGAATTCACACATCACAAATAAATATCTCAGATAGCTTCTTTCTGGCTTTTATCTGAGACTACTTCCTTTGTGATCATAAGCTTCAATGCGCTCTGAAATATTCCATTGCAGATTCTAAGAAAACAGTTTCAGCAAACTGCTCAATGAGAACAGTGTCACTCTTGGAGATGAATTCACACATCACAAAGCAGTTTCTTAGAAAGCTTCCTTCTAGTTTATATCTGAAGAAATTTTTTTGTCACCATAGACTTCAATGCACTAACAAATTTCCTATTGCATATTCCACAAAAACAGTGTTGTGAAACTGCTCATTGAAAAGAACAGTGCAACTCTCTGACATGAATTCACACATCACAAAGCAGTTTCTCCAAAAGCATCTTTTTCGTTTTTATCTACAGATGTTTCTTTGTCACTATAGGTTTCAATATGCTCCCAAATATCCTATTCCAGATTCCAAGAAAAGAGTGTTAGTAAACTGCTCAATGAAAAGAACACTGCAACCCCATGATATCAATTCACACATCCCAAAGCAATTTCTCAGAAAGCTTTTTTTTTTAAATTTATTATCCGAGGATATTTCCTTGGTCACCAAAGGATTCAATGCGTTCCCAAATGTCCTGTTGCAGATTCCACGAAAACAAGGTTATCAAACTGCTCAATGTAAAGAACGGTGTAAGTCTATTAGGTGAATTCACACATCTCAAAGAACTTTCTCAGAAAGCTTCCTTCTAGTTTTTATCTGAGGATATTTACTTTGTCACTATCGGCTTCAATGCAATCCCAAATATCCCTTCTCAGATTCCCCCAAAACAGTGCAACCAAACTTCTAAATGAAAAGAATCATGTAACTCTTTGAGGTAAGTTAGCTCATCACAAAGCAGTCTCTTAGAAAGCTTCTTTCTACTTTTTATATGAGGACATTTTCTTTGTCATCATAAGCTTCTGTGCACTCCAAAATATCCCATTGCAGATTCCAAGAAAACAGCGTTATCAAACTGCTAAGTGAGAAGAACACTGTAAGTCTCTGAGATGAATTCAGACATCACAAAGAAGTTTCACAGAAAGTTTCTTTTTGCTTTTTGCCTGAGGATGTTTCCTTTTTCTCCATAGGCTTCAATGCCCTCCCATATATCCTATTGTAGATTCCATGAAAACAGTGTTAGCAAACTGCTCAATACAAAGAACAGTGTAACTGTGTGAGATGAATTCATGCATCACAAAGCAGTTTCCCAGGAAGTCTCTTTCTAGTTAATATCTGATTATATTTTCTTTGTCACCATTGGCTTCAAGGCAATCCAAAATATCCCTTCTCAGATTCCCCAAAAACAGTGCTACAAACTGCTCCATGAAAAGAATCGTGTAACTCTTTGACACGAATTCACAAAACACAAAGTAGTTTCTCATAAAGCATCCTCTTAGTTTTCATCTGAGAATATGTCCTTTGTCACAATAGGCTTCAATGCCCTCCCAAATATCCTATAGTAGATTGCACGAAAACAGTGTTATCAAGCTACTCATTGAAAGGAATGGTGTAACTCTGTGAGATGAATTCACACATCACAAAACAGTTTCTCAGAAAGCTTCTTTCTAGTTTTTATCTGAGGACATTTCTTTCGTCACGATAGGCCTCAATGTGCTCCCAAATGTCTCATTGCATATTCCACGAAAACAGTTTTGGCACACTGCTCCATGAAAAGTATGGTGTAACTCTGTGAGATGAACTAAGACAGGAACTCAGAACAGTACCTTCTACTTTTTATCTGAGGATACTTCCTTCTTCACTATAGGCCTCAATGCATTCCTAAATATCCCTTTGCAGATTCCAGGAAAACAGTGTTAGCAAACTGCTCCATGAACAGAAAGGTGTAACACTGTGAGGTGAACTCACAAATCACAAAGCAGTTTCTCAGAAAGTTTCTTTTTAGTTTTTGTCTGAGGATATTTCCTTTGTCACCATAGGCTTCAGTAAGATCCACATATACCTTCTCAGATTGACCAAAAACTGTGCTAACAAATTGCATCATGAAAAGAATCGTGTAACTCTGTGAGATGAATTCATAAACCATGAAGCAGTTTCTCAGAAAGTTTCCTTCTAGTTTTTGTCTGAGGATATTTCCTGTGTCACCATAAGCTTTAATGTGCTCTGAAATATCCCATAGCAGATTCCAAGAAAATAGTGATAGCAAACTGCTCAATGAAAAGAACAGTGTAACCCAAAGAGATGAATTCAAACATCAAAAAGCAGTTTTTCAGAAAGCTTCTTTTCGTTTTGCATCTGAGGATATTTCGTTTGTCACCATCGGCTTCAATGCACTCCCAAATATGCTATTGGAGTTTCCACAAAAACAGTGTCATCAAGCTGCTCATCAAAAACAACGATGTAACTCTGAGAGATGAAATTACACATCACAAAGCTGTTTCTCAGAAAGGGTCTTTCTAGATTTTATTTGCGGATACTTCCTTCTTCACCATATGCCAAAATGGGTTCCCAAATATCCCTTTGCAAATTCAACGAAAACAGTATTAGGAAACTACTAAATGAAAATAAAGGGTTAAATTGGTTACATGAATTCACACAGCACAAGGAACTTTCTCAGAAAGCATATTTCTACCTTTTTATTAGAGAATATTTCCTTTGTCACCATAGGCGTCAATGCAATCCAAAATAACCCTTCCAAATTCCCCAAAAACACTGATCCCAAACTGCTCCATGAAATGAACAGTGTATCTCTGTGAAATGAATTCACTCATCAAAAAGCAGTTCCTCATAAAGTTTCTTTCTAGTTTTTTAACTGAGAATAATTTTGTTTCACTGTAGGCCTCAATGCAGTCCCAAATATGCCTTTGCAGATTCTACAAAAACAGTGTTAGCAAGCTGCTCCATGAAAACAAAGGTGCAACACTGTGAGATGAATTCAGACGTCACCAAAGCCTTTCTCAGAAAGCTTCTTTCTAGTTTTTATCTGAGGATAATTTTTTGTCATCCTAGGCTTCAATGATATCCAAAATATCCCTACTCAGATTCCCCAAAAACAGTGCTAAAAAATTGATCCGTGAAAAGAGTTGTGTAACTCTCTGAGATGAATCAACACATCACAAAGCAGTTTCTCAGGAAGCTTCTTTCTAGTTTTTATATGAGTGTATTTCCTTTGTCACCGTAAGCTTCAATACACTCCAAAATATCCCATTGCAGATTCCTAGAAAGCAGTGTTAGTAAACTGCTCAATGAAAACAACAGTGTAAGTGTTTGAGGTGAATACACACATCACAAAGAAGTTTCTCTGAAAGCTTCTTTCTAGTTTTAATCTGAGGATATTTCCTTTGACACCATAGGCTTCAACGTGATCCAAAATATCCCTTCTCACATTCCCCATAAACAGGACTACCTAACTGCTCCCATGAAAGGAAAGGTGTAACTCAGTGAGATGATTTCAGAAGTCACAAAGCAGTTCCACAGAAAGCTTCTTTCTAGTTTTTGTCTCAGGACATTTCCTTTGTCACCATAAACTTCAATGCACTCAGAAATGTCCCATTGCAGACTCCAAGAAAACATTGTTAGCAAACTTATCAATGAGCAGAACAGTGTAACACTGTGAGATGAATGCATACATCACAAAGTGGTTTCTCAGAAAACTTCTTTTTGTTTTTTCTATGAAGATATTTACTTTGTCACCATATTCTTCTTTGCATTCCCAAATATCCTATTGTAGAGTCCAGGAAAACAGTGTTATCAAAAGGCTCAAAGGAAAGCATGACTTAGCTCTGTGAGATGAATTCACTAATCACAAAGCAGTTTCTCAGAAAGCTTCTTTCTAACTTTTATCTCAGGATATTTCCTTTGTCAACGTAGGCTTAAATGCGATCCAAAACATCCCTTCTCAGATTTCGTATAAACAGTACTGACAAAATGCTCCATGAAAATAATGTGTAACTCTGTGGGTTGAATTCATAAACCACAAAGCAGTTTCTCAGAAAGCTTCTTTCTAGTTTTTATCTGAATATATTTCCTTTATCACTATAGGCCTAAATGCGCTCCTAAATATCCCTTGCAGACTCCACGAAAACAGAGTTAGCAAACTGTTTAATGAAAAGAAAGGTGTAACTCTGGGAGATGAATTCACACATCCAAAGAACTTTATCGGAAAGTTTCTTTCTAGTTTTTATCTGAGGATATTTTCTTTGTCACCATAGGCTTCAATATGATCCAAAATATCACTTCTCAGATTCCACAAAAAAGTGCTACCAAACTGATCCATGAAAATAATCATGTAAGTCTGGAAGATGAATTAAAACATCACAAAGCAGTTTCTCAGAAAGCTTCTCTCTGATTTTTATATGATGATATGTTGTTTGTCACCCTAAACTTCAACGCACTCCAAAATATCCCTTTGCAGATCCAAGAAAACAGTGTAAGGAAACTGCTCACTAAAAAGAACAGTGTAAACCTGCAAGATGAATTCACACATCACAAAGTAGTTTCTCACAGTTTCTTTCTAGTTTTTATCTGAGGATAATTCCTTTTTCACCATAAGACTCAATGTACTTGTAAACATCCCTTTGTACATTCCAGGAAAACAGTGTTAGCAAACTGTTTCCAGAACAGAAAGGTGTACCTCCGTGAGATGAATTCACACATCACCAAGGAGATTTTCAGAAAGCTTCTTTCTGGTTTTTAACTGAGAATATTTCCTTTGTCACCATAGACTTTAACGCAATCCAAATTATCCCTTCTCAGATTCCCCAAAAACAGTGCGACCAAACTGCTGCATGAAAAGAATTGTGTAACTCCATGAGATGGATTCACATATCTCAATGCAGTTTCTCAAAAAGTTTCTTTCTAGCTTCTTTCTGAGGATATTTCCTTTGTCATCATAAGCTTCAATGTGCTCCGAAACATCCCATTGCAGATTCAACAAAAACAGTGTTAGTGTTATCAAACTGCTCAATAGAAAGAACAGTGTAGCTCTGTGAGATGAATTCACACATCACAAAGCTGTTTCTCAGAAAGCTTCTTTCTAGTTTTTATATGACGGTATTTCCTGTGTCACCATAGGCTTCAATGTGCTCCGAAATATCGTGTTGTGGATTCCATAAAATCTGTTATCAAACTGATCAATGAAAAGAACGATGTAACTCTGTGAGATGAATTCACACATCACAAAGCAGTTTCTCAGAAAGCTTCTTTCCAGTTTTTATCTGAGAATACTTCCTTTTGTACCATAGGCTGCAATGCACTCCCAAATATCCCTTTGCAGATTCCACAAAAGCAGTGTTAGCAAACTACTCAATGAAATGAAAGCTGTGACGCTATGAGATGAATTCACAAATCACAAAGAATTGTGTTGGAAAGCTTCTTTATAGTTTTTTTCTGTGGATATTTCCTTTATCACCATAAGCTTCAATGTACTCCAAAATATCATATTGCAGATTCCACAAAAACAGTGTTAACAAGCTGCTCAATGAAGAGAAGAGTGTAATTCCGTGAGATAAATGCACACATCACAAAGCAGTTTCTCAGAAAATTTCTTTCTAATTTATATATAAGAATATTTCTTTGTCACCATAAGCTTCAATGTGCTCTGAAATATCCTGTTGCAGATTCCAAGAAAACAGTGTTAGCAAACTGCTCAATGAAAAGCACAGAGCAGATCTGTGAGATGAATTCACACATTACA
The DNA here is from genome assembly GCF_008728515.1 of Papio anubis. Lineage (NCBI taxonomy): Eukaryota > Metazoa > Chordata > Mammalia > Primates > Cercopithecidae > Papio > Papio anubis. The sequence goes on along the minus strand of NW_022159326.1, from coordinate 204,702 downwards.
AAGCAGTTTCTCAGAAAGCTTCTTTCCAGTTTTATCTGAGGATATTTCGTTTTTCACCATAGGCCTCAATGTGCTCCCAAATATCCCTTTGCAGATACCACAAAAAGAGTTTTCACAAGCTACTCAATGAAAAGAATGGTGTAACTCTGTAAGATGAATTCATACATCACAAAGCATTTTCTCAGAAATCTTCTTTCCAATTTTTATCTGAAGATATTTCCTTTTTCACTATAGGCCTCAATGTGCTCCCAAATATCCCTTAACAGATTCAAAGAAAACAGTGTTAGCAAACGGCTTCAGGAATAGAAAGGTGTAAATCTGTGACATGAATTCAAACATCACAAAGAACTTTCTCAGAAAGATTCTTTCTAGTTTGTATCTGAGGGTATCTCTTTGTCGCCACAGGCTTCAATGCGATCCAAAATATCCCTTCTCAGATTCCCCAAAAACAGTGCTACAAAACTGATCCATGAAAAGAATCGTGTAACACTGTGAGATGAATTAACACATCACAAACAGTTACTCAGAAAGTTTCTTTCTAGTTTTTATGTGAGGATATTTCCTTGGTCACCCTAAGTTTCAATGCACTCCAAAATATCCCATTATAGACTCCAGGAAAACAGTGTTAGCAAACGGCTCAATGAAATGAACAGTGTAAATCTGTAAGATGAATTCACACATCAAAAAGCAGTTTCTCAGAAAGTTTTTTTCTACTTTTTCTCTGAGAATATTTCCTTTTTCACCATAGACCTCAAAGTGCTCCTGAACATCCCTTTGCAGATTCCATGAAAACTGTGTTAGAAATCTCCTCCATGAACAGAAAGGTGATACTCTCTGAGGTGAATACACGCATCACAAAGAAGTTTCTGAGGAAGCTTCTTTCTAATTTTTATCTGAAGATATTTCCTTTGTCTCCCTAGGCTTCAATGTGATCCAAAATATCCCTTCTCAGATTCCCCCAAAACAGTACTGCAAAACTGTTCCATGAAAAGACTGGTGAAACTGTGTCATATGAATTCACACATCATAAAGCTGTTTCTCAGACAGCTTCTTTCTAGTATTTATCTGAGGATATTTCCTTTTTTTCCATATTCCTCAAAGCGCTCTGGAATATCCCATTGCAGATTCCATGAAAAAAGTGATAGCAACCTTCTCAATGAAAAGAATGGGGTAACTCTGTGAGATGAATTGACACATCACAAAGCTGTTTCACAGAAAGCTCTTTCTAGTATTTGTATGTGTATATTTCATTTTTCAACATATTCCTCAATGCACTCGCAATTATCCCATTTCAGATTCCATGAAAATAGTATTAGCAAACTACTCCATGAAAGAAAAGTGTGAATCTGTGAGATGAATTCACACATCCCAAAGTAGTTTCTCAGAAAGATTCTTTTTGGTTTCTCTCTGAGGATATATCTTTACACCATAGGCTTCAATGCACTCCCAAATATCCTATTGCAGATTCCACGAAAATAGTGTTAGCAAACTGCTCCATGGAAACAAAGGCGTAACTCTGTGAGATGAATTGACACAACACAAAGCATTTTCCTAGGAAGCTTCTTTTTGGTTTTTAACTGAGGATATTTCCTTTGTCACCACAGGTTTCAATGTGCTCTCAAATATCCTACTGCAGATTCCACAAAAACAGTGTTATCAATCTGCTCAATGAAAAGATTGGTGTATCTTTGTAAGATGAATTCACACATCACAAAGCAGTTTCTTGGAAGTCTTCTTTCTAGTTTTTATCTCAGTATATTTCTTTTTTCACTATAGGCCTCAATGCACTCCCAAATATCCCTTTGTAGATTCAAAGAAAACAGTGTTAGCAAAAGGCTTCATGAAAGGAAAGGTGTAAATCTGTGACAGGAATTCAAACATCATAAACATCTCTCTCAGAATGGTTCTTTCTAGTTTTTATCTGAGGATATCTCCTTTGTCACCATAGGCTTCAATGTAATCCAAAATATCCCTTTTCAGATTCCCCAAAACCTGATCTATGAAAAGAATCAGGTAACTCTGTGAGATGAATTTATACATCACAAAGTGGTTTCTCAGAAAGTTTCTTTCTAATTTTTATATGAGGATATTTCCTTGGTCACCATAAGCTTCAATGCACTCCAAAATATCCCATTGTTGACACCAGAAAAATAGTATTAGCAAACAGCTCAATGAAATAAACAGTGTAAATCTGTAAGATGAATTCACACATCACAAAGCAATTTCTCAGAAAGCTTCTTTCTACTTTTTCTCTGAGGATATTTCCTTTTTCACCATAGGCCTCAATACAGTCCCAAACATCCCTTTGCAGATTCCACGAAAACTGTGTTAGCAATCTGCTCCATGAAGAGAAAGGTGATAGTCTGTGAGGTGAATACACATATCACAAAGAAGTTTCTGAGGAAGCTTCCTTCTAGTTTTTATCTGAAAATATTTCCTTTGTCACCCTAGGCTCCCATGAGATCCAAAATATCCCTTCTCAGATTCCCCAAAAACAGTGCTGCCAAACTGCTCCTTGAAAAGAATGGTGTAACTATGTGAGATGAATTCACCCATCACAAAACTGTTTCTCAGACAGCTTCTTTCTAGTATTTATCTGAGGATATTTCCCTTTTCTCCATATTCCTCATTGTGCTCCAGAATATCCCATTGCAGATTCCACGAGAAAAGTATTAGCAAACTTTTCGATGAAGAGAATGGTATAACTCTGAGATGAGTAGACACATCACAAAGAAGTTTCACAGAAACCTTCTTTCTAGTTTTTGTATGAGTATATTTCCTTTTCAACATATTCTTCAATGCACTCTCAAATATCCCTGTTCAGATTCCACAAAAATAGTATTAGCAAACTGCTCCATGAAAGAAAAACTGTAAATCTGTGAGATGAATTCACACATCACAAAGCAGTTTCTCGGAAAGATTCTTTTTGGTTTTTTTCTGAGGATATTTCCTCAGTCACTGTAGACTTCAATGTGCTCCCAAGTATCCTATTGCTGATTCCATGAAAACAGTGTTAGCAACCTTCTCCATGAAAGGAAAGTTGTAACTCTGTGAGATGAATTCACATATCACAAAGAACATTCTCAGAAAGCTTCTTTCAATTTTTATCTTGGGATATTTCCTTTGTCACCATAGGCTTAAATGCTATTTAAAATATCCCTTCTCAGATTCCCCACAAACAGTACTACCAAACTGCTCCATGAAAACAGTGGTGTGACTCTGTGAGGTGAATTCACACATCACAAAGCTGTTTCTCAGAAAGCGTCTTTCCAGTTTTTATCTGAGGATATTTGCTTAGTCACCATAGACTTCAATAATATCCAAAATGTCCCTTCTCAGATTCCCCAAAAACAGTGCTATCAAACTGATCCATGCAAAGAATCGTGAAACTCACTGAGATGAATTCAAAAATCGCAAAGCAGTTCCTCAGAAAATATCTTTCAAGTTTTTGTCTGATTATATTTCCTTTTTCACAACAGGTTTCAATGCGCTCCAGAATATCTCATTGCATATTCCAAGAAAACAGTTTTAACAACCTCCTCATTGAAAGGAAGAGTGTAAGTCTCTGAATTGAATTCTCACATCACAAAGGAGCTTCTCAGAAAGCTCTTTTTTGGATTTTTCTATGAGGATATTTCTTTTGTCACATCAGGCTTCAATGTCCTCCCAATATTCTAAGGCAGATTCCACGAAAAACTGTTATCACACTGCTCACAGAAAAGAATGGTGTAACTCTGTGAGATGAATTCACACATCATAAAGCAGTTTCGCAGAAAGCTTCTTTTTGGTTTTCCTATGAGGATATTTCCTTTTTCACTATAGGCCTCAATTGCATTCCCAAATATCTCTTTGCAGATTCCACAAGAAGTGTGTAACAAACTTCCCCATGAAAAGAAAGGTGTAACTCTGTGAGATGAATTCACATACCACAAAGAACTTTCTCAGATAGCTTCTTTCTAGTTTTTTTCTGAGGATATGTCCTCAGTCACCACAGGCTTCAGTGCGATCCAAAATATCCCTTCTTAGATTCCCCAATATCAGTGCTACAAAACTGATCAATGAAAACAATCGTGTAGCCGGGCGTGGTGGCTCAAGCCTGTAATCCCAGCACTTTGGGAGGCCGAGACGGGTGGATCACGAGGTCAGAAGATCGAGACCATCCTGGCGAACACGGTGAAACCCCGTCTCTACTAAAAAATACAAAAAACTAGCCGGGCGAGATGGCGGGCGCCTGTAGTCCCAGTTACTTGGGAGGCTGAGGCAGGAGAATGGCGTAAACCCGGGAGGCGGAGCTTGCAGTGAGCTGAGATCCGGCCACTGCACTCCAGCCCGGGCGACAGAACGAGACTCCGTCTCAAAAAAAAAAAAAGAAAACAATCGTGTAACTCTGTCAGATGAATTAACACAACACAAAGCAATTTCTCAGAAAGCTTCTTTCTTGTTTTTATATGAGGGTATTTCCGTTGTCACCGTAAGCTTCAATGCACTCTGAAATATCCCATTGCAGGTTCCAAGAAAACAGTGTTACCAAACTGATAAATGAAAAGAACAGTGTAATTCTCTGACATGAATTCACACATCACACAGAAGTTTCTCTGATTGTTTCTTTCTAGTTTTTGTCTGAGTATTTTTCCTTTTTTCATACTAAGCTTCAATGCACTCCGAAATATGCCATTGCAGATCTCAAGAAAATAGTGTTAGAAAACTGCTCCATGAAAAAACAGTGAAACTCTGTGCGTTGAATTCAAACATCACAGATCTGATTCTCAGAAAACTTCTTGTTAGTTTTTCCATGAGAATATTTCCTTATTCACTATAGGCATCAATGCACTGCCAAATGTCCATTTGCAGATTCTACGAAAACAGTGTTAGCAAACTTCTCCATGAAAAGAAAGCTGTAAAACTATAAGATGAATTCACACATCACAAAGAACATTCTCAGAAAGCTTCTTTATAGTTTTTAACTGAGGATATTTCCCCTGTCACCATAGGCTTCATTGCGATCCAAAATATCCCTGCTCAGATTCCCCAAAATTAGTGCTATCAAACTGATGCATGAGAAGAGTTGTGTAGCACTGTGTGATAAATTCACAAATAAGAAAGCCATTTCTCAGAATGTTTCTTTCTAGTTTTTGTCTGAGGATATTTACGTTTTCGCCATAAGCTCCATGAGCTCCGAATTATCCCTTTGCAGATTCCAAGAAAACAATTTTAGCAGACTTATAAATAAAAAGAACAGTGTAACTCTGTGAGATGAATTCACACACCTCAAAGCATTTTCTCAGAAAGCTTAGTTCTACTTTTTCTCTGAGGATATTTTTGTTCACTATATACCGCAATGCAATCCCAAGTACCACTTTGTAGTTTCCATGAAAAGAGTATTAGCAAACTGCTCAATGAAAAGAAGAGTGTAACCATGTGAGATGAATTCACACATCACAAAGCAGTATTGTGGAAAGTTTCTTTGTAGTTTTTATCTGAGGATATTTACTTATTTCTTATATTCCACAATGCACTGCCAAATATAACTTTTCAGATTGCATGAAAACAGTGTTATAAAACTACTCAACGAAAAGAATGACATATCTCTATGAGACAAATTCAAACGTCACAAATCAGTTTCTCAGAAAGCTTCTCTCCAGATTTTATCTGAGGATTTTTCCTTTTTCACTATAGGCCTAAATGCACTCCCAAATATCCTGTTGCAGATTAAATGAAAGCTGTGAAAGCCAACTGCTGCATGAATGAAAAGGTGTAACTCTGTTAGATGAATTCACACATCAGAAAGACCTTTCTCAGAAAGCTTCTTTCTGGTTTTATCTGAGGATATATCCTTTTTCAATATAGACTTCAACGCACTCCCAAATATCCCTTTGCAGATTACATGAAAACACTGTTAGCAAACTGCTAAATGAAGAGAAAGGTGTGACTCTGGGAAATAAATTCACACATGAGAAAGAAGTTTCTCAAGAAGTTTCTTTCTGGTTTTTATCTGAGGATATTTCCTTAGTCACCATAAGCTTCAATGTCTTCTCAGATTCACCAAAAATAGTACTACCAAACTGATCCACGAAAAGAATCGTGTAACTCTGTGATATGAATCAACACATCACAGAGCAGTTTCTCAGAAAGGTTCTTTCTATTTTTTATGAGGATATTTATTTGTAACCATAAGCTTCAAAGTACTCTGAAATATCCCATTGTAGATTCCAAGAAAACAGTGTGAGCAAACTGCTCAATGAAAAGAACAGTGTAACTCTCTGAGATGAATTCACACATCACAAAGCAGTTTCTCAGAAAGCTTCTTTCTAGTTTTTAACTGAGAATATGCCCTTTTTCAACATAAGCCTTGATGTGCTCCCAAATATCCTTTTGCAGATTCCACAAAAACAGCGTTAGCTGACTGCTCCATGAAAAGAAAGTTGTAACTCTGTGATATGATTTCTCACATCATGAACCTTCTCAGAAAGCTTCTTTCTAGTTTTAATCTGAGGATATTTCCTTGGTCACCATATTTTTCAATGTGATCCAAAATATTCCTTCTTGGTTTCCCCAACAACAGTGCTCCCAAACTGATCCATGAAAAGAATCGTGTAACTCTGTGAGATGAATTAACACATCACAAAGTGGTTTATCAAAAAGTTTCTTTCTTGTTTTTATATGTGAATATTTCCTTTGTCACCATAAGGTTCAATGCATTCTGAAATATCCCATTGCATATTCCAAGAAAACAGTGTAAACAAACTGCTCAATGAAAACAACTGTGTAACTTTAAGAGATGAATTCACACATCACAAAGCAGTTTCTCAGAAAGCTTCTTTCTAGTTTTTAACTGAGAATATGCACTTTTTCAATATAAGCCTCAATGCACTCCCAAATATCCCTTTGCAGATTCCATAAAAACAGCGTTAGCCAACTGCTCCAAGAAAATAAAGCTGTAACTCGGTGATATGATTTCTCATGTCATGAAGAACTTTCTCAGAAAGCTTCTTTCTAGTTTTAATCCGAGGATATTTCCTTCGTCAGCATATTTTTCAATGTGATCCAAAATATCCCTTCTCAGTTTACCCAAAAACAGTGCCACCAAACTGATCCATGAAAACAGTCGTGTAACTCTGTGAGATGAATTAACACATCACAAAGTGGTTTCTCAAAAAGTTTCTCTCTAGTTTTTATATGAGAATATTTCCTTTGTCACCATAAAGTTCAATGCGCTCCAAAATATCCCATTGCAGATTCCAAGAAAGGGGTGTTACCAAACTGTTCAATGAAAAGAACAGTGTAACACTGTAAGATGAATTCACACATCACAGAGCAGTTTCGCAGAAAGCTTCTTTCTAGGTTTGTCTGAGGATATTATCTTTTTTACAATAAGTCTCAGTGTTCTCTGAAATATGCCAATTTAGATTCCAAGAAAACAGTGCTAGAAAACTGCTCAATGAAAAGACAGTGTAACACTATGGCTTGAATTCACACAACACAAAGCTGTTTCTCAGAAAGCTTCTTTTTAGTTTTTCTATGAGGATATTTCCTTTTTCAGCATAGGCTACAATGTGATCCCAAATATCCTGTTGCAGATTCCACAAAAACAGTGTTATCAACCTGCACAATGAAAAGAATGGTGCAACTCTGTGAGATGGATTCACACATCGCAAAGCAGTTTCTCAGAAAGAGTCTTTATAGTTTTTATCTGAGGATATTTCCTTTTTCACTATAGGTCTCAAAGCACTCCCAAATATCCCTTTGCAGATTCCACGAAAATCTGTTAGCAAACTGCCCCATGAAAAGAAAGGTTTAACTCTGTGGGATGATTTCACACATCACAAATAACTGTCTCAGAAAGATTCTTTCTAGTTTTTATCTGAGGATATTTCCTTAGTCACCATAGGCTTCAATGCAATCAAAAGTATCCCCTCTCAGATTGCCCAAAAACAATGCGAACAAGCTGATTCATGAAAGGAATTTTGTAATTCTGTGAGAAGTATTAACACATCACAAAGCAGTTTCTCAGAAAGCTTCTTTCAAGTTTTCATATGATATTTCCTTTGTCACCATAAGCTTCAATGCACTCCGAACTATCCCATTGAAGATTCCAAGAAAACAGTGTTAAGAAACTGCTCAATAAAAAGAACAGTTTAGCACTCTGATATGAATTCACACATCACAAAGTAGATTCTCAGAAATCTTCGTTTTAGTTTTTGTCTGAGGATATTTCCTTTTTCACAATAAGTTTCAATGCGCTCTGAAATATGCCATTGTAGATTCCAAGAAAACAGTGTTAGCAAACTGATCAATGAAAAGGATAGTGTAACTCAGTGAGATGAATTCACAAATCTCAAATCAGTTTCTCAAAAAGCTTCTTTTTGGTTTTTATCTGAGTATATTTCCTTTGTCACCATAGGCTTCAATGTGCTCCCAAATATCCTTTTGCTTATTCTACGATAACAGTGTTATCAAACTGCTCAATGAAAAGAACGTTGTAACTCTGTGGGATGAATTCACAAATCACAAAGCAGTGTCTCAGAAAGCTTTTTTCTTGTTTTTATCTGAGGATATTTCTTTTTTCATTGTAGGCCTCAATGTGCTTCCAAATAGTGCTTTGCAGATTCCATGAAAACTCTGTTAGCAAACTGCTCCATGGAAAGAAAGGTGTAACTCTGTGAGATGAATTCACACAGCACAGAGAACTTTCTCAGAAAGCTTCTTTCTAGTTTTTATCTGAGGATATTTTCATTTTCACCATGAACTTCCATGTGATCCAAAATATCCTTTCTCAGATTCCATGAAAACAGTGCTAACACAGTTATCCATGAAAAGTCTCACGTAACACTGTGAGATGAATTAACACATCTCAAAATGGTTTCTCAGAAAGCTTCTTTCTCGTTTTTATATGAGGATATTTCATTTGTCATCATAGGCTTCAATGTGATCTAAAATATTCCTTCTCAGATTCCCCCAAAACAGTGCTACCAAATGGCTCCATGAAAATAATCGTGTAACACTGTGAGATGAATTAACATATCTCAAAGCAGTTTCTCAGAAAGCTTCCTTCTAGTTTTTATATAAAGATACTTTCTTTGTCACTGTATGTTTCAATGCAATCCAAAATATTCCTTCTCAGATTCCCCAAAAACAGTGCTAACAAACTGCTCCATGAAAAGAATCATGTAACTCTGTGAGATGGATTCAGAAACCACAAAGCAGTTTCTCCAAAAGCTTCTTTCTAGTTTTTGTCTCAGGACATTTCCTTTATCACCGTAAGCTTCAATGCACTCTGAAATATCCCATTGCAGATTCCAAGAAAACAGTGTTAGCAAACTTCTTAATGAAAACAATAGTGTAACTCTGTTTGATGAAATCACACATCACAGAGCAGTTTCTCAGAAATCTTCTTTCTAGTTTTTATCTGAGAATATTTCCTTTTTCACCATAGGCCTCAATGTGCTCCCAAATATACCTTTGCAGATTCCAAGAAAACAGTGTTAGCTAACTTCTCTATGAAAAGAAAGGTGTAACAGTCTGACATGAATTCACATTTCACAGAGAACTTTCTCACAAAAATTCTTTCTAGTTTTTTCCTTAGGATATTTCCTTTGTCCCCATAGACTTCCATGTGATCCAAAATAACCCTTCTCAATTTCCCCAGATACAGAGCTATGAAACTGATCAGTGAATGGAATCGTGTAACTCTGTGAGATGAATTCACAAATTGGAAAGCAGTCTCTCAGAAAGTTTCTTGCTTTTTTTTGTCTAAGGTTTTTTCCATTGCCACCATTAGCTTCAATGTGTTCTGAAATATCCCATTGCAGTTTAAAATAAAACAATGTTAACAATCTTCTCAATTCAAAGACAGTGTAACTCTGTGAGATGAATTCACAGATCACAAAGAAGTTTCTCAGAAAGCTTATTTCTAGTTTTTATCTGAGAATTTCTCCTTCTTCACCATAGGTCTCAATGGGCTCCTAAATATCCCTTAGCAGATTCCACAAAAACACTGTTAGCAAACTCTCCATGAAAAGAAATCTGTAACTCTGTGAAATGATTTCACACATCACAAAGAACTTTCTCAGAAATCTTCTTTCTAGTTTTTATCTGAGGATATTTCCTTTGTCACTTAGGCCTCAATGAGATCCAAAGTATCCCTTCTCGGATTCCACGAAAAGAGTGTTAGCAAACTGCTCCATGAAAAGAAATGTGTAACTCTCTGAGAGGAATTTACACACCACAAAGAACTTTCTCAGAATGCTGCTTTCTAGTTTTTATCCGAGGATATTTCCTTTGCCACCATAGGCTTCAATGCAATCCAAAATATCCCTTCTCAGATTACCCAAAAACAGAGCTATCTAAATATTCCATGAAAAGTATTGTGTAACTCTGTGTGATGAAGTCGTGAATGAAAAAGCAGTTTCTCAGAATGTTTCTTCCTAGTTTTTGTCTGAGGATATTTACTTTTTCACAATAAGCTTCAATGCACTCCAAAGTATCTCATCATAGATTCCAAGAAAACTGCGTTAGCAAACTTGTCAATGAAAAGAACTGGGCAACTCTGTGAGCTGAATTCACATATCACAAAGTAGTTTCTCAGAAAGCTTCTTTTTGTTTTTTCTATGGGGATATTTCCTTTATCAACATAGGATTCAATGTTCTCCAAAATATCCTATTGCAGACCCCATGAAAATGGTGTTCCCAAGTAGCTCAAAGAAAAGAACAGTTTGGCACTGTGAGATGAATTCATCCATCACAAAGCAGTTTCTCAGAAAGCTTCCTTCTGGTAGTTTTCAGAAGATATTTCCTTTATAACTGTAGGCCTCAATGTTCTCCCAAATAACCCTTTGCAGATTCCACGAAAGCAGTGTTAGCAAACTGCTAAATGAAAAGAAAGGTGTAACTCTGGGAGATGAATTCACACATCACAAAACAGTTTCTCAGAAAGCTTCTTTCTAATTTTTATCTCAGGATATTGCCTTTTTCACTTTAGGCCACAATGCACTCCCAAATATCCCTTTACTAGTTCCATGAAAACAGTGTTATCAAACAGATCCCTGAAAAGAAAGTTGTAACACGGTGAGATGAATTCACACATCAAAACGAACTTTTTCAGAAACGTTTGTTCTAGTTTTTACCTTAGTGTCTTTCCTTAGTCACCAAAGGCTTCAATGCAACTGAAAATATTCCTTCTTAGTTTCCTCAAAAACAGTGCTAGCAAACTGATACATGAAAACCATTGCTTAACTCTGTAAGATGAATTAACACATCACAAAGTAGTTTCTCAGAAAGCTTCTTTCTAGTTTTTATATGAAGATATTTTCTTTATCACCATAAGCTTCAATGCATTCTGAAATATCCCATGGCAGATTCCAACAAAACAGTGTTAGTAGACTTCTAAATGAAAAGAACAGTGTATCTCTGTGAGATGAATTCACAAGTCACAAAGCAATTTCTCAGAAAGCTTCCTTCTAGTTTTTATCTGAGCATGTTTCCTTTTTCAACATAGTCATCAATTCGCTCCCAGATATCTCCTTACAGACTCCTAAAAGCAATGTTAACAAACTGCTGCATGAATAGAAAGGTGTAACACTGTGAGATGGATTTCCACATCACAAGGAAGTTTCTCCGGGAGCTTCTTTACAGTTATTATTTCAGGATAATTCTTTTGTCACCACGGGCCTCAATGCGATCAAAAAAATCCCTTCTCAGATTCTCCAAAAACAGGGCTACGAAACTGATCCATGAAAAGTATCACGTTACTCTGTGAGCTGAACTAATGCATCACAAAGCAGTTTCTCAGAAAGCTTCCTTCTAGTTTTTTTTAATGAAGATATTTACTTTGTCTCCATTAACTTCAATGCACTCCATAATATCCCATTGTAGATTCCAAGAAAACAGTGTTAACAACTGCTCCATGAAAAGAAAAGTGTAACTCTGAGAGATGAATTCACACATCAAAAACAGTTTCTCAGACAGCTTCTTTCAAGTTTTTATATGTGGATATTTTCTTTGTCACCATAATCTTCAATGTGATCCAAAATATCCTTTCTCGGATTCCCCAAAAACAGTGATACAAAACTGCTCCATAAAAAGAATTGTGTAATGCTGTGAGATAAATTAACACATCACAAAGCAGTTTCTCTGAAAGGTTCTTTCTAGTTTTTGTCTGAGGATATTCCCTTTGTCACCATTAGCTCCAATGCACTCTGAAATATCCCATTGCAGATTCCAAGAGACAGTGTTAGCAAACTGCTTAATTAAAAGAACAGTGTAACTCTGTGTGATGAATTCACACATAACCAAGCAGATTTTCAGAAAGTTTCTTTCTAGTTTTTATCTGAGGATATTTTCTTTTTCACTAGAGGCCTCAATGAGCTCCCAAATATGCCATTGGAGATTCCACAAGAACACTGTTAGCAAACTACTCCATGAAAAGAAAGGTGTAACTCTGTGAGATGAATTCACACATCATGAAGAACTTTCTCAGAAAGCTTCTTTCTAGTTTTTATCTGATTATATTTCCTAAGTCACCATATTCTTCAACGCGATCCAAAATATCCCTTCTTACTTTACCCAAAAACAGTGCTACAAAATTGATCCATGAAAAGAATCGTGTAATTCAGTGATATGAATTAACACATCTCAAAGTAGTTTCTCAGAAAGCTTCTTTCTAGTTTTTATCTGAGGACATTTCCTTTGTTTCCTTAGGCCTCAATGTGCTCCCAAATATTCCTTTGCAGATTCCAAGACAACAGGGTTAATAAACAGCTCCATGATAAGAAAGGTGTAACTCAGTGAGAGGAATTCACACATCACAAATAACTTTCTCAGAAATCTTCTTCCTATTTTTTATCTGACGATATTTCCTTTGTCACCATAAGCTTCAACGCGATCCTAAATATGCCTTCTCAAATTCCTCAAAAACAGAGATAACAAACTCATCCATGAGAAGAATCGTGTAACTCTGTGAGATGAATTCACAAACCACAAAGCAGTTTCTCAGAATGATTCTTTCTAGTTTTTGTCGGAGAATATTTATTTTTTCACAATAAACTTCAATGCGCTCCAAAATATGCCATCGTAGATTCCAGAGAAACAGTTTTAGCAAGTTGCTCAATGAAAAGAACAGGGTAACTCTGTGAGTTGAATTCACACATCACAAAGCAGTTTCTCAGAAACCTTGTTTTTGGTTTTTCTATGTGGATATTTCCTGTGTCCCCTTAGGCTTCAATGCACTCAGCAATATCCTTTTGCAGACTCCACGAAAACAGTGTTATCAACTCAAAGAAAAGGATGGTGTATCTATGTGAGATGAATTCACCCACAACAAAGCAGTTTCTCGGAAAGCTTTTCTGTAGTTGTTATCTGAGGATATTTTCCTTTTCACGACTGACCTCAATGTGCTCCCAAATATCTCTTTGCATATTCCATGAAAATAATATTAGAAATCTGCTCCATGAAAAACAAGGTAGAACTATGTGAGATGATTTAGCACATCATAAAGATGTTTTTCAGAAAGCTTCTTTCTACTGTTTCTCTGAGGATATTTCCGTAGTCACAATATTCTTCAATGTGATCCAAAATATCCCTTCTCAGTTTACCCAGAAACAGTGCTACCAAACAGATCCATGAAAGAAGTCGTGTAAGTCAGTGAGATGAATTAACACATCACAATATGGCTTCTCAGAAAGCTTCTTACTAGTTTTTATATTAAGATATTTCCTTTGTCACCATAAGTTTCAATGTGCTCTGAAATATTGTATTGCATATTCCAAGAAAACAGTGTTAGCAGGCTGAAAAATGAAAAGAACAGTGTAACTCTGTTAGATGAATTCACACATCACAAAGCAGTTTCTCAGAAAGCTACCTTCAAGTTGCTATCTGAGGCTATTTCCTTGTTCATTGTAGGCCTCAATGCACTCCAAAATATACCTTTGCACATTCCACAAAAACAGTGTTACCAAATTGCCCCATGAAAAGAAAGGTGTAACTCTCTGAGATGAATTCACACATCACAAAGAACTTTCTCAGAAAGCTTCTTTCTAGTTTTTGTATGAAGATATTTCTTTGTCACAATAGGATTCAATGTGATCCAAAATATCCCTTCTGAGTTTCCCCAGGAACAGTGCAATAAAACTGATCCATGAAAAGTATCATTTAACTCTATGAGATGAATTCACAAATCACAAAGCAGTTTCTCAGAAAGCTTCTTTTTGGTTTTTCTATGGGGACATTTCCTTCATCACCGTAGGCTTCAATATACTCCAAAATGTCCTACTGCAGACTCCACGAAAACAGTGTTATCAAACAGCTCAATGAAAAGAACGGTTTAGCTCTGTGAGATGAATTCACCCACCAAAAAGCAGTTTCTCAGCTTCTTTCCAGTTTTTATAGGAGGCTATTTCCTTTTTCACCATAGGCCTCAATGTCATCTCAAATATCCCTTTGCAGATTCCACAAAAACAGTGTTAGCAAACTGCTAAAAGAAAAGTGTAACTCTGTGAGATGAATTCACACATCACAAAGAACTTTCTCAGAAAGCTTCTTTCTAGTTTTTATCTGAGGATATTTTCTTTCTCATCACAGGCTTCAATGCAATCGAAAATATCCCTTCTCAGATTCCCCTAAAACAGTGCTATCAAACTGATCCATTGAAAGCATCATGTAACTCTGTGACATGAATTCACAAATCACAAAGGAGTTTATCAGAAAGTTTCTTTCTAGTTTTTGTCTGAGGATATTTAATTTTAAACAGTAGGCTTCAATACGCTCCAAAATATGCCATTGCAGATTCCAAGAAAACAGTGTTATCAAACTGCTCAATGAAAAGAACAGTGTAACTCCGTCAGTTGAATTCACACACCACTAAACAGTTTCTCAGGAAGCTTCTTTCTAGCTTTTATCTGAGGATATTTCCTTTTCCACCATAGGCTTCAATACGCTTCCAAATATCCCTTCTTAAACACCACAAAAACAGTGATACTGACATGCTCCCTCAACAGAAATATTTAGCTCTATGACATGAATGCACACATCACAAAGATTTTCTCAGAAATCTTCTCTCCAGTATTTGCCTGAAGAATCCTCTTTTCACCTTAGGCCTCTATGCATTCCCAAATGTCCCTCTGCAGATTCCACAAAAACAGTGCTGAAAAGCTGCTCCATGAAAAGAAAGGTGGAAATCTTTGAGATGAGTTCACCCATCACAAACCAGTTTCTCAGAAAACTTCATTTCTAGTTTAAATCTGAGTATATTTCCTTTTTCACCATAGACTTCAATGTATTCCTAAATATCTGGTCTCAGATAGTGTAAAAACAGTATTGCTGAACTGCTCATTCAACAAAGAGGTTAAACTCTATGAGATAAATATACATAACAAAACCATTTCTCGAAAAGCTTCTCTCTAGTTTTTATCTGAAGTTATTTCCTTTTTCACCATAGGCCTCTGGGAGCTCCCGAATATACCTTTGCAGATTCCATAATAACAGGGCTACCAAACTGCTCCTTGAAGTGAATCATGTAACTCTGTGAGATGAAATCACGAATCACTAGCAGTTTCTCAGAAAGCTTCTTTCTAGTTTTTGTCTGAGGATACTTCCTTTGTCACTCTAAGTGTCAATGTGCTCCAACATATCCCATTGCAGATTCCAAGAAAACAGTGGTAGCAAACAGATCAATGAAAAGAACAGTGCAACTCTGTGAGATGAATTCACACATCCCAAAGCAGTTTCTCAGAAAGCTTCTTTTTGGTTTTTATCTGAGGATATTTCCTATGTCACCATAGGCTTCAAAGTACTCCAAAATATCCTGCTGAAGATTCCATGAAAACATTGATACCAAACTGCTCAATGAAAAGAAAGTTGTAACTGTGAGATTAATTCACACATCACCAAGCAGTTTCTCAGAAAGCTTCTTTCTAGTTTTTATCTGAGGATTTTTCCTTTTTCACTACAGGCCTCAATGCACTACTAAATATCCCTTTGCAGATTCCACGAAAACAGTGTTAGCAAACGGTTCCATGAAATAAAGGTGTAACTCTGTGAGATGAAGTCACATGTCACTAAGAACTTTCTCAGAAAGCTTCCTTCTAGTTTTTATCTGAGGATATTTCCTATGTCACCATAGTCTTCAATGCAATTCAAAATATCCCTTCTCAGATTCCCCAAAACAGAGCTTCCATACTTCTAATCATGTAACTCTGTGAGATGAATTAACACATTGCAAAGCAGCTTCTCAGAAAGCTTCTTTCTGGTTTTTATATCAGGATATTTCCTTTTCCACCATAGGCTTCAATGCACTCCCAAATATCCCTTCTCAGACAACACAAAAACAGTGATACCAACGTGCTCCCTCAATAGAAACGTTTACCTCTAAGAGATGAATGCAAACCTCACAAAGGAGTTTCTCAGAATGCTTCTCTGGAGTTTTTACCTGAAGAATTACCTTTTTTCACCTTAGGCTTCTATTTGCTCTCAAATATCCCTCTGCCGATTCCACAAAAACAGTGCTACCAAACTGTACATTGAAAAGAAAGGTTCAACTCTGTGAGTTAAATTCACACATCACAAAATTGTTTCTCAGGAAACTTGTTTCTAGTTTTTATCTGAGGATATTTCCTTTGTCAGCATAGGCTTGAATGCAATCCAAAGTATCCTTTCTCAGATTCCACAAAAACATTGTTAACAAACTGCTCCATGAAAGGAAATTGTAACTCTGTGAGATGAATTCACAAATTAGAAAGCAGTTTCTCAGAAAGCTTCTTTCTAGTTTTTATCTGAAGATATTAACTTTGTCACCATTGACCTCAATGGGCTCCCAAATATCCCTTCTCAGACACCATGGAAACAGTGAAGTCAAAGTGGTCCCTCAACAGAAACGTTTAGCTCTATGAGATGAATGCACACATCATAAAGTAGTTTCTAAGAAAGCTTCTCTCCAGTTTTTGCTTGAAGAAATTTCTTTTTTCACCTTAGGTCTCAATGTGCTCCCAAATATCCCCCTGCAGATTCCACAAAAACAGTACTACCAAACAGCTCCATGAAAAGAATCGTGTAACACCTGGAGATGAATTCACCAATATCGAAGCAGTTTCTCAGAAAACTTCTTTCTAGTGTTTGTCTGAGGATATTTTCTTTTTCAACATTTGCTTCAATGCACTTATGAATATCCGTTTGCAGATTCCACGAAAATAGTGTTAGCAAACTGCTCCATGAAAATGTGTAAATCTGTGAGTTGAATTCACACATCACAAAGTAGTTTCTCAGAAATGTTGTTTTTGGTTTTTGTCTCAGGATATTATCTTTGTCACCATAGGCTTCAATGTGACCCAAAATATCCCTATTCAGATTTCCCAAAAACAATGCTATGAAACTGTTAAATGAAAAGAATTGTGTATCTCGGTGACATGAATTCACAAACCACAAAGATGTTTCTCAGACAACTTCTTTCTAGTTTTTATCTGAGGATATTTCCTTTTTCACCATATTCCTCAATGCGTTCCTGAATATCCCTGGGATATTTTGGATCACAATGAAGCCTATGGTTAAAAAGGAAATATATTCAGATAAAAACGAGAAAGAAGCTTTCTGAGAAACTTCTTTTGATGTGTGAATTTGTCTCACAGATTTACAACTTCCTTTTCATTTTGAACTTTGCTAACACTTCTTTTGTGTCATTTGTGATGAAATATTCTGGAGGGCATTGAGGAATATGGTGAAAAGGAATATACACTCAGATAAAAACTAGAAAGAAGGTTTCTGAGAAACAGCTTTGTGATGTGCGAATTCATCTCACAGAGTTACACGATTCTCTTCATGGAGCAGTTTGGTTGCACTGTTTTTAGTGAATCTGAGAAGGGATAATTTGGATCGCATTGAAACCTAGGTTGACAAAGGAAATGTCCGAAGTTCAAAACTAGAAAGAAGCTTTCTGAGAAAGTTCTTTGTGATGTGTGAATTCATTTCACAGAGTTACACCTTTCTTTTCATGGAGCAGTTTGCTAACACTGCTTTCATTTTATTTATAATGGAATATTCCAGAGCACATTGAGGCCCATAGTGAAAAAGGGAATATCCTAAGAAAAAAACTAGAAAGAAGCTTTCTGAGAACATTCTTTGTGATGTGTTTTTTCATCTCACAGGGTTACACCTTTCTTTTCACGGAGCAGTTTGCTAACACTGTTTTCGTGGAATCTGCATGGATATATTTGGGAGCGCATTGAGGCCTATGGTGAAACAGGAAAAATCCTCAGATAAAAACTTTAAAGAAACTTTCTGAGAAAATGCTTTGTGATTTGTGAATTCATCTCACAGAGATAAAAGATTCTTTTCATAGAGCAGTTTGGTAGCACTGTTTTGGGGAAATACGCAAAGGGATACCTTGAATTGCATTGAAGCCTGTGGTGACAAAGGAAATATCCTCAGATAAAAACTAGAAAGATGCTTCCGAGAAACTTCATTGTTATGTGTGAATGGAGCTCATGAGTTACAACTTTCTTTTCCTGGAGCAGTTTGATAACACTGTTTTTGTGGAATCTGCAAAGAGATATTTGGGAGTGCATTGGGTCATTGGTAGAAAAGGAAATATCCTCAGATAAAAACTAGAAAGAAACTTTCTGAGAAAGTTCTTTGTGATGTGTGAATATATGTCACAAAGTTACACCTTTCTTTCATGGTATAGTTTGCTAGCACACGTTTCCTGAAATCTGCAATGGGATATTTTTGAGCACATTGAGGCCTATAGTGAAAAAGGAAATATCCTCAGATAAAAACCAAATAGAAGCCTCTGAGAAACTGCTCTGTGATCTCTGAACTCATCTCATGGAGTTAGAATGTTCTTTTCATTGAGCAGTTTGCTAACACTCTTTTCTTGTAATCCGCAATGGTATATTTCAGAACGCATTGAAGCTTATGGTGACAAAGGAGATATCTTCAGACAAAAAAACAGAAAGTAGTTTTCTGAGAAACTTCTTTCTGATTACTGAAATCATCTCACAGAGTAACTCCTTTCTTTTCAGGGAGAAATTTGGTAGCACTGTTTATGGGTTATGTGAGAAGGGACATTTTGGATCGCCTTGATGCCTATGGTGATGAAGGAAATATCCTCAGAAAATTACTAGAAAGAATCTTTCTAAGAAACTTCTTCGTGATGTGTAAATTCATCTCACAGAGTTACACAGATGTTTTCATGGAGCAATACTAACACTGTTTTCATGGAATCTGCAAAGTGATATATGTGAGCACATTGAGGCTTGTAGTGAAAAAGGAGATATCCTCAGATATTAAGTAGAAAGAAACTTTTTGAGAAACTGCTTTGTGATGTATCAATTCATCTCACAAAGTTATACTGTTCTTTTCATAGAGCAGTTTGCTAGTGCTGTTTTCTTGGAATCTTCAATGGGATACTTTGGAGAACATTGAAGCTTATGGTGGCAAATGAAATATCTTCAGACAAAAACTAGAAAGAAATTTTGTGAAAAACTGATTTGTGATCAGTGAATTCATCTCACAAGTTACACGATTCTTCTCATGGATCAGTTTGGTAGCACTGTTTTTGGGGAATCTGAGAAGGGATATTTTGGATCGCATTAATGCCTACGGTGATAAATGAAAATCCTCAGATAAACTCTAGAAAGAAGCTTTGTGAGAAAGTTCGTTGTGATCTGTGAAATCATCCCACCGATTTGCACATTGCTTTTCATGGAGAGGTTTGCTAACATTGTTTCCATGGAATCTGCAAAGGGATATTTCGGAGCACATTGAGGCCTATAGTGAAAAAGGAAATATCCTCAGATAAAAGCTAGAAAGAAGCTTTCTGATGAAAACACTGTGAGATGTGTTATTTCATCTCACAGAGTTATAGGATACTTATCATGAAGCAGTGTGCTGACACTGTTTTTGGGGTGTCTCAGAGGGATATTTTGGATTGCATTGAAGCTTAGGGTCACAAAGTAAATATCCTCAGATAAAAACTAGAAATCAGATTTCTGAGAAAGTTCTTTGTGATATGTGAATTCAACTCACAGAGTTGCACCTTTCTTTTCTTTCAGCAGTTTGTTAACACTCTTTTTGTGGAAACTGCAAATGGATATTTGCAAATGCTTTCATGTCTATAGTGAAAAAGGGTACATCCTCAGATAAAAACTAGAAAGAAGCTTTATGAGGAACTGTTTTGAATTGTGTGAATTCACCTCACAGAGTTATATCTCTCTTTTATGGAGCAGTTTGCTCACACTCTTTTTGTGGAATCTGCAAGGGATATTTGGAAGCATGTTGAGGCCTATATTGAAAAAGGAAATATCCCCAGATAAAAACTAGAAAGAAGCTTTGTGAGAAACTGCTTTGTGGTGTGTAAATTCATCTCACAGAGTTACACCATTACTTTCACTGAGCAGTTTGATAACCCTGTTTTGGTGGAATCTGCAATAGGATATTTGGGAGTGTATTGAAGCTTTGGTGAAAAGGGATATATCCTCAGATAAAAACCAAAAAGAAGCCTTCTGAGAAACTACTTTGTGATGTGTTAATTCATCTGACAGAGCTACACTGTTCTTGTCATTGAGCAGTTTGCTAACACTGTTTTCTTGGAATCCACAATGGGATGTTTCATAGCGCATTGAAACTTATATTGACAAAGGAAAAATCCTCAGACAAAAACTAGAAAGAAGCTTTCTGAGAAACTGCTGTGAGATTTGTGAATTCTTCTCACAGAGTTACACAATTCTTTTCTTGGAACAATTTAGAAGCACTATTCTTGGAGAATCTGAGAAGGTATATTTTGGATTGCATTGAAGCCTATGGTGACTAAGGGAATATCCTCAGGTAATAACCAGAAATAAGCTTTCTGAGAAAGCTCTTTCTGATGTGGAAATTCATCTCACAGCATTACACCTCCCTTTTCATGGAGCATTTGCTAACACTGTTGTCGTGGAATCTGTAATGGGATATTTGGAGTGCTTTGAGGCCTAAGGTGAAAAAGGAAATACCCTCACATGAAAACTAGAAAGATGCTTTGTGAGAAACTGCTTTGTGATGTGTGAATTCGTCTCACAGAGTTACACCATACTTTTTTTTTTTTTTTTTTTTTTTTTTTTCAGACGGAGTCTCGCTCTGTCGCCCAGGCTGGAGTGCAGTGGCCGGATCTCGGCTCACTGCAAGCTCCGCTTCCCGGGTTCACGCCATTCTCCTGCCTCAGCCTCCCGAGTAGCTGGGACTACAGGCGCCCGCCACCTCGCCCGGCTAGTTTTTTGTATTTTTTTAGTAGAGACGGGGTTTCACCGTGTCAGCCAGGATGGTCTCGATCTCCTGACCTCGTGATCCGCCCGTCTCGGCCTCCCAAAGTGCTGGGATTACAGGCTTGAGCCACCGCGCCCGGCCTACACCATACTTTTCATTGAGTTGTTTGATAACATGGTTTTGGTGGAATCTGCAATAGGATATTTCGGAGTGCATTGAAGCCTAGAGAGATAAAGGAAATATCCTCATCTAAAGCTGGAAAGAAACTTTCTTCGAAACTGCTTTGTGATTTGTGAATTCATCTCATAGAGTTACACAATTGTTTTCATAGATCAGTTTGGTAGCCTTGCTTTTGGGGAATCTGAGAAGGGATATTTGGATCACATAGAAATCTAAGGTAACAAAGGAAATATCCTCAAATAAAAACTAGAAAGCTTTCTGAGAAAGGTCTTTGTGATGTGTGAACTCACCTCACAGATGTACTTGGTAATTTTCATTGAGCAGTTTGATAACACTCTTCCTGGAAACTGCAACAGGCTATTTGGGAGCTCATTGAAGCCTATGGTGACTAAGGAAATATCCTCAGACAAAAACAAAAAAAAAAAAACAAAAGGAAGCTTTCTGAGACACTACTTTGTGATGTGCTAATTGACCTCACAGAGGTAAACTGTTCTTTTCATTGAGCAGTTTTCTATCACTGTTTTCACGGAGCCTGCAATGGGATATTTCAGAGCACATTGAATCGTGTGGTGACAAAGGAAATATCCTCATATAAAACCTTGAAAGAAACTTTCTGAGAAAGTTCTTTGTGATGTGTGAGTTCATCTCACAGATTTACACCTATCTTTCCATGGAGCAGTTTGCTAACACTCCTTTCGTGTAATCTGCAAAGGAATATTTGGGAGCCCATTGAGATCTATGGTGAAAAAGCAAATATCCTCACATAAAAACTAGAAAGAAGCTTTCTGAGAAACTGCTTTGTGATGTGTGAATTCATCTCACAGATTTATATCATTCTTTTCATTGAGCATTTTGCTAAAACTGTTTTCATAGAATCTGCAAAGGGTTAATTCAGAGTGCGTTGAAGCTTAAGGTGACAAAGGAAATACCCTCAAGTAAAAACTAGAAAGAGGCTTTCTGCGAAAAAGATTTCTGATGTGTTAATTCATCTCACAGAGTTACCCAATCCTTTTTATGTAACAGATGATAGCACTGCTTTTAGGGAATCTGAGAAGGGAAATTTTGGATGCGTTGTAGCCCATGGTGACAAAGGAAATATCCTCCAATGAAAACTAAAAAGAACCTTTCTGAGAAACTTCTTTTCATCTCACAGTGTTACACCTTTCTTTTCATGTAGCAGTTTGCTAAAACTCTTTTTGTGGAGTCTGCAAAGGGATATTTGGGAGGACATTAAGTTCTGTGGTGCAAAAGGAAATATCCTCAGATAAAAACTAGAAAGAAGCTTTCTGACAAACTGTTTTGTGATGTGTGAAATTATCTTACAGAGTTAAACCGTTCTTTACATTGAGCAGTTTGTTAACACTGTTTTCTTGGAATCTGCAATGGGTTATTTCAGAGCAGATTGAAGGTCAGGGTGACAAAGTAAATATCCTCATATAAAAACTAGAATGAAGCTTTCTGAGAAACCACTTTGTGATGTGTGAATTCAACTCACAGAGTTACATGGTTCTTTTCATGTATTAGTTTGGTAGCAGTGTATTTGGGGAATCTGAGAAAGGATAATTTGTGTGGCATTGAAGGGTATGATGACAAAGGACATATCCTCAGATAAAAACTAGAAAGAAGCTTTCTGAGAAAGTTCTTTGGATGAGTGAATTCATCTCACAGAATTAAACCTTTCTTTTCATGGAGCAGTTTGCTAACCGTGTTTTTGTGGAATATGCAATGGGATATTCCTGAGCGCATTGAGGCCTATAGTGAAAAAGAAAATATCCTCCAATAAAAAACAAATAGAAGCTTTCTGAGAGACTGCCTTGTGATGTGTGAATTCATCTCACAGTGTTACACTACTCTTTTAATTGAGTAGATTGCTAACACTGTTTTCTTGGAATCTGCATGGGATATTTTGGATCAAATTGAAGCTTATGGGGACATAGGAAATATCCTCAGATTTAAAGTAGAAGGAAGGTTTCCAAGAAACTGCTTTGTGATATGTGAATTCATCTCAGAGAGTTACACCTCTCTTTTCATGGAGCAATTTGCTGACACTGTTTTCATGGAATCTGCAATGTCATATTCCAGAGCACATTGAGGCCTTTTGTGAAAAAGGAATTATCCTCATATAAAAACTAGAAAGAAGCTTTCTGAGAAACCACTTTGTGATGTGTTAATTCATCTCAGAGAGTTCCACGATTCTTTTAATGGATCAGGTTGGTACCACTGTCTTTGTGGTGTCTGAGAAGGGATTTTGGGGATTGAATGGACACCGATGGTGGAAAAATAAATATCCTGAGAAAAAAACTAGAAAGAATACTTCTGAGAAATTTCTTTGTGATGGGTGAATTCATCACACCGAGGTGCAGCTTTGTTTTCTTTGAGCAGTTTAGTTGCACTGTATTTGTGGAATCTGAAAAAGGATATTCGGGAGCTCTTAGAGGCCTAAAGACAAAAAGGAAACAACTTCAGATAAAACTGGAGAGATGTTTTTTGTGAAACAGTTTTGTGATCTGTGTATTCATCTTTTAGAGTTTGAACTTTTCGTTGATTGAGCAGTTCAGCATTACTGTTTTTGTAGTATCTTAAAGGAGATATTTGGGAGCACATTGAAGACTATGGTGAAAAAGGAAAGATTCTCAGATTTAAACTAGAAAGAAGCTTTCTGAGAAACTGCTTTGTGATGGATGAATTCATCTCACAGAGCTCCACCTTTCTTTTCATTGAGCATTTTGGTATAATTGTATTTGTGTAATCTGCAAAGGGATATTCAGGAGTCCATACAGTCCAATGGCAAAAGAGGAAATATCTTCAGGTAAACTGGAGAGAAGCTTTCTTAGAAATTCCTTTGTGATGTGTGCATTCGTCTGATAGAGATAAATGTTTCTTTTTAGGGAGCACTTTGGCATCACTATTTTTGTGGTGTCTTAGAAGGGATATTTGGGAGCACATTGAAGCCTATGGTGGAAAAGGAAATATCCTCAGATAAAAACTAGAAAGAAGCTTCTTGAGAAACTACTTTGTGATGTGTGAATTTACCTCACTGAGTTAAACCTTTCTATTCATTGCGCAGTGTGATAGCAATGTTTTTGTGGAATCTGCAGAGGGATTTTTGGGAATGCATAGAGGCATAAGGTAGAAAAAAATTCTTCAGGTAACAACTGGAGAAAAGCTTTCTGAGAAATTCTTTTGTTACGTATGCATTCATCTCATAGAGCTAAACATTTCTATTCAGGGAGCACTTTGGCATCACTCTTTTTGTTGTGTCTGAGAAGGAATATTTCGGAGCACATTGAAGCTTAAGGTAGAAAAGGAAATAGCCTCATATAGAAACCAGAGAGAAGTAATCTGAGAAAACACTGTGATGTGTTAAATCATCTCACAGCATTACACAAAGATTTTCATGAAGCAGTTTGGTAGCACAGTTTATGGCAAATCTGAGAAGGCATATTTTGGATCACCTTGAAGCCTGTAGTGACAAAGGAAATATCCTAAGATAAAAACTAGAAAGAACCTTTCTGAGAAATTTCTTTGTGATGTGTGAATTCATCTCACAGAGTTACACCTTTCTTTTCTGGAGCAGTTTGCTGACACTGTTTTCTTGGAATCTGCTATGGGATAATTCAGAGCACATTGAAGCTTATAGTGACAAAGGAAATATCCTCAGGAAAAAAAAAAAACTAGAAAGAAGCATTCTGAGAAACTGCTTTGTGATTTTGTGATTTGTGAATTCATCTCACAGAGTTACAACATTTTCTTCGTAGATCAATTTAGTAGCAGTGTTTTTGGGAAATCTGAGAAGGGATATTTTGGATCGCATTGAAACCTACGGTGAAAAAGGAAACATCCTCAGATAAAAACTAGAAAGAAGCATTCTGACAAACTGGTTTGTCATGTGTGCATTCATCTTACAGAGTTAAACCATTCTTTTCATTGAGCAGTTTGTTAACACTGCCTTCTTGGAATCTGCAATGAGTTATTTCAGAGCAGATTGAAGCATAGGGTGACAAAGGAAATATCCTCATATAAGAAGTTGAAAGAAGCGTTCTGAGAAACTGCTTTGTGATGTGTGAATTCATCTCACAGAGTTACAAGATGCTGTTCATGAATCAGTTTGGTAGCAGTGTTTTTGGGGATTCTGAGAATGGATATTTTGTGTCTCATTGAATACTATGGTGACAAAGGAAATATACTTAGATAAAAACTAGAAAGAAGCTTTCTAAGACAGTTCCTTGTGATGAGTTAATTCGTCTCACAAAGATGCATCTTTCTTTTCATGGTGCAGTTTGCTAACGATTTTTCCCTGGAATCTGCAAAGGGATATTTGGGACCACATTCAGGCTAGCAGTGAAAAAGGAAATATCCTCAAATAAAAACCAAAAACAAGTGGAGAAACTGCTTTGTGATGTGTGAATTCATCTCACTGAGTTACACTGTTCTTCTCATTGAGCAGTTTGGTAACACTGTTTTGTGGAATCTGCAATGGGATATTTTGGAGGACATTGAAGGTCATGGTGACAAAGGAAATATCCTCAGAAAAACACTAGTAAGAAGCTTTCTGAGAAATTACTTTGTGATTTGTGAATTCATCTCACAGAGTTACGTGTTTCTTTTCAAGTACCATTTTGGTAGCACTGTTTTTGGAGAATCTGAGAAGGGTTATTTTGGATCACGTTGAAGTCTATGGTGACAAAGGTCAAACTCAGATAAAAACTAGAAAGAAGCTTTCTGAGAAACTGCTTTGTGATATGTGATTTCATCTCACAAATTTACACCTTTCTTTTCATGGAGCAGTTTGCTAACACAGTTATCGTGGAATCTGCAAAGGGATATTCTGGAGCACCTTGAGGTTTGTAGTGAAAAAGTAAATATCCTTAGATAAAAACTAGAAAGAAGCATTGTGAGAAACAGCTTTGTGATGTGTGAATTCACCTTACAGTGCTACGCTGTTCTTTTCAATGAGCAGTTTGATAACACTGTTTTTGAGGAATCTGCAATAGGATATTTGGGAGCACATAGAAACCTATAGAAACAAAGGAAATATCCTCAGATAAAAACCAAAAAGAAGATTTCTGTGATACTTCTTTGCAATGTGTGAATTCATCTCACAGGTTTGCACCTTTCTTTTCATGGAGCAGTTTGCTAACACTATTTTTCTGGAATCTACAAAGGGATGTTCGTAAGTACATTGAGGCAAAAGGTGAAAAAGAAAATATCCTCAGATAAAACAAGAAAGAAGCTTACGG
The DNA here is from genome assembly GCF_008728515.1 of Papio anubis. Lineage (NCBI taxonomy): Eukaryota > Metazoa > Chordata > Mammalia > Primates > Cercopithecidae > Papio > Papio anubis. The sequence continues at coordinate 178,060 of NW_022159326.1, read as the reverse complement.
AGAAATTGCTTTGTGATTTGTGAATTCATCTTTCAGAGTTACATGATTATTTTCTTCCAGAAGTTTGTTAGTACTGCTTTTGGGGAATCTGAGAAGGGATAAGTTGGATCTCATTGAAGCCTATGGTGACAAAGGAAATATCCTCAGATAAAATCTTGGAAGAATCATTCAGAGAAACTTCTTCATGATGTGTGAACTCATCTCACAGAGTTACACCATTCTTTTCATTGAGAAGTTTGCTAACACTTTTTTCATGGAATTTGTTATGGGATATTCCAGAGGGCATTGAAGAATATGATGAAAAAGGAAATATTCTCAGATAAAAACTAGAAAGAAGCTTCCTGAGAAACAGCTTTGTGATGTGTGAATTCATCTCACAGGGTTACACCATTCTCTTCACGGAGCAGTTTGGAAGCCCTGTTTTTGCGGAATCTGAGAAGGGATATTTTGGATCACATTGAAGCCTATGGTTACCAAGGAACTATCACCAGATAAAAGCTAGAAAGAAGCTTTCTGAGAAATTTCTTTGTGATATGTGAATTCATCTCAAGCAGTTACAGGATTCTTTTCTTGGAACAGTTTGCTAACACTATTTTTGTGAAATCTGCAATGGGATATTTGGGCATGCTTTGAAGCCTATGGTGACGATGGAAATATCTTCAGCAAAAACCAGAAAGAAGCTTTCTGAGAAACTGCTTTGTGAAGTGAGAATTCTTCTCACAGTTTTACACCTTTCTTTTCATGGAACAGTTTACTAACACTGTTTTCATGGAATCTCCAAAGGGATATTTGGGAGCACTTTGAGGTCAATGGTGACAAAGGAAATACCCTCAGATAAAAAATAGAAGTTTTATGAGAAACTGCTTTGTGGTGTGTGAATTGACTCACAGAGTTACACTGTTCTTTTCATAGAGCAGTTTGCTAACACTGGTTTCTTGGAATCTGCTGCGGGATATTTTGGAGCACATTGAAGCTTATGGTGACAAAGGAAATATCCTCATAAAAAAAACCAGAAAGAAGCTTTCTCAGAAATTGCTTTGTGAACTGTTAATTCCACTCACAGAGTTACATGATACTTTCATGAATCAGTTTGGTAGCACTGTTTTCATGGAATCTGCAGTAGAATATTTGGGAGTACATTGAAGCCAGTGGTGACAAAGGAAATGTCCTCAGATAAAAACTAGAAAGAAGCTTTCTGAGAAATTGTGAAGTATGAATTCATCTCACAGAGTTACACCTTTTTGTTTAAGCAGGAGTTTGCTAACGCTGCTTTCATGGAATCTGCAAAGGGATATTTGGGAGCGCATTGAGTCCTATGGCCAAAAAGGAAATATCCTCAGATATTAAATAGAAAGAAGCTTTTTGAGAAAGTACTTTTTTGATGTGTTAATTATTCTCATAGAGTTACAATGTTCTTTTCATGGAGCAGTATGATAAAACTCTTTTCTTGGAACCTACAATGGGAAATTTTGGAGCTCATTGAAGCTTAGGGTGACAAAGGAAATATCCTCAACAGAAACTAGAAATAAGCTTTCTGAGAAACTGATTTGTGACTTGTGAATTCATCTCGCTGCCTTACATGATTCTTTTCATTGAGCGGTTTGGTAGCACTGTATTTGGGGAATCTGAGAAAGGATATTTTGGATCACATCGAAGCCTATGGTGACAAAGGAAATATCCTCAGGTAAACACTAGATAGAAGTTTTCTGAGAAACTCCTGTGTCATGTGTGAGTTCATCACACAGAGTTAAACCTTTCCTTTCATGGAGCAGTTTGCTAACACTGTTTTCGTGGAGTCTGCAAAGGGATATTTGGGAGCACATGGAAGCCAGTCATGGAAACGAAAATATCCTGAGGTAAAAACTAGAAAGAAGTTTTCTGAGAAATTTCTTTGTGATGGGTGAATTCATCACACAGAGTTACACCTTTCTTTTCTTTGAGCAGCTTGGTAACACTGTTCTTATGGAATCTGCAAAGTTATATTTGGGAGCCCCTGTACACTTATGTGTAAGTGTATTTACTTATTTACTATGGTTAAAAAGTAAATACCTTCAGGTAAAAACTGGAGAGAAGCTTTTCGAGAAACGGTTTTGTGATGTGTGTATTCATCTTATAGAGTTTAACCATTTTTTTTGATGTAGCAATTCAGCATCACTGTTTTTGTGGCACCTGAGAGGAGTTATTTGGGAGCACATTGAAGCCTTTGGTGACAAAGGAAATGTCCTCAGATAACAGCCATGAAGAAGCTTTCTGTGAAACTGCTTTCTGATGTGTGAATTCATCTCACAGAGATTTACCATTCTTTACATGGAGAGGTTTGCTAACAATTTTCAAGTTTAATCTGCTATGGGATATTCGGGAGTGCATTGAGGAATATGGTGAAAAAGGAAATATCCTAAGATAAAACTAGAAAGAAGGTTTCTGAGAAACATCTTTGTGATTTGTGAATTCATCTCCCAAAGTCATACGATTCTTTTCATGGATCAGTTTGGTAGCACTGCTTTTGGGGAATCTGAGAAGTGATATTTTGGATCGCATTGTAGCCTATGGTGACAAAGGATATATCCTCAGATTTAAACTTGAAAGAAACTTTCTGAGAAACTTCTTTGTAATGTGTGAATTCATCTTATAGAGTTACACCATTTTTTTAATTGATCAGTTTTCTAACACTGTTTTCGTGAAATCTGTAAAGTTATACATTGGAGCACATTGAGACCTATGGTGAAAAAGAAAATATTCTCAGATAAAAAGTAGAAGGAATCTTTCTGAGAAACTGCTTTGTGATGTATGAGTTCGTCTCACAGTATTATCCTGTAGTTTTCATTGATCCATTTACTAACACTGTTCTCTTGGAATCTGCAAAAGGATATTTTGGAGCACATGAAAGCTTATGCTGACATAAGAAATATCTTCATATAAAAACTAGAAATAACCTTTCTGGGAAACCACTTTGTGATGTGTTAATTCATCTCACAGAGATACACGATTCTTTTCATGGATCAGTTTGGTAGCAGAGTTTTTGGGGAATCTGAGAAGAGATATTTTGAATTGCATTGAAGCCTATGGTGACAAAGGAAATATCCCCAGGTAAAAACTAGAAAGAGGCTTTCTGAGAAAGTTATTTGTGATATGTGAATTCATCTAAGAAAGTTACACCTTTCTTTTCTTGGAGCAGTTTGTTAACACTGTTTTCATATAATCTACAATTGGATATTCTGGAGCACATTGAAGCCTATAGTGAAAAAGTAAATATCCTCATGTAAAAACTAGAAGGAAGCTTTCTGAGAAACAGCTTTGTGATGTGTGAATTCATCTTACAGAGTTACAACGTTCTTTTCATTGAGCAGTTTGATAACACTGATTTCATGGTATCTGCAATAAGGTAATTGGGAGGGTTTTGAAGCCTATGGTGGCAGAGGAAATATGCTCAGATAAAAACGAAAAAGAAGCTTTCTGTGAAACTGCTTTGTGATATGTGAATTCATCTCACAGGGCAACACTATTCGTTTCATTGAGAAGTTAGCTAACACTTTTTTCATTTAATCTGAAATTGGATATTCGGGAGTGCATTGAGGAATATTTTGAAAATGTAAATATCCTCAGACAAAAACTAGAAAGAAGCTTTCTGAGAAACTGTTTTGTGATGTGTGAATTCATCTCACAGAGTTACACGGTTCTTTGCATTGAGCAGTTTATTTACACCGTTTTCTTGGAATCTGAAATCTGATATTTATGAGTGCTTTGAAGCTTATGGTGACAAACTACATGTCCTCATATAAAAACTAGAAAGAAGCTTTCTGAGAAGCCACTTTCTGATGTGTTAATTCATCTCACAAAGTTACACGATTGCTTTCATGGAACAGTTTCGTAGCACTGTTTTTGGAGCATCTGGAATGGGATATTTTGGATCATATTGAAATCTATGGTGACAAAGGAAATATCCTCAGATAAAAACTAGAAAGAAGCGTTCTGAGAAAGTTCTTTGTGATGTGTGAATTCATCTCACAGAGTTACACCTTTCTTTTCATGGTGCAGTTTTCTAACACTGTTTTCGAGGAGTCTGCAAAGGAATATTTGCGAGTGCTTTGAGACCTATGGTGAGAAAGGAAATATCCTCAGATAAAAACTAGAGAAAAGCTTTAGAAAAACTGCTTTGCAATGGGCGAACTCATCTCACAGAGTTACACTTTTCTTGTCATTGAGCAGTTTGGTAGCACTCGTTTAGGGAAATCTGCAAAGGGATTTTCTGGAGCTCATAGAGGCCTATGGTGAAAAAGGAAATATCTTCAGATAAAAACTGGAAAGAAGGTTTTTGAGAAACTGCTTTGTGAAGTGTGTATTCACCTCTTGGAGATAAACCATTTTGTTGATTTAGCAGATTTTCATCACTGTTTTTGTGGTGTCTGGGAAGCGATATTTGGGAGTGCATTGAGGCTGATGGTGTAAAAGTAAATATGCAAAGATAAAAACTAGAAAGGAGCTTTCTGACAAATTTCTTTGTAATGGGTGAATTCATCTCCCAGAGGTAACTGATTATTTTCATTGAGCAGTTTGATAACCCTGTTTTTGTGGTATGTGCAAAGGAATATTCAGAGTGCAGAGAAGCCTATGGTGAAAAAGGAAATACCCTCAGATAAAAACTAGAATGAAGTTTTCTGAGAGACTCTTTTGTGATGGGCGAATTCACCTCACAGAGTTAAAGCTTTATTTTCATTGAGCAGTTTGTTAGCACTCTTTTTGTGAAATATGCAAGGGATATTCAGGAGCAGATAGAGGCCAATATTGTAAAAGGAAATATCTACAGGTAAAAACAGGAGAGAAATCTTCTGATAACTCCTTTATGATGTGGAAATTAATCTCATATAGGTAAAGCTTTCTGTTGAGAGAGCAGTTTGGCATCACTGTTTTTGTGGTGTCTGAGAAGGGATATTTGGGAACGCATGGAAGCCAATGGTGGAAAAGGAAATATCCTGAGATAAAAACTAGAAAGAAGCTTTCTGAGAAATTTCTTTGGGATGGACGAATTCATCACATTGAACTACACGTTTATTTTCTTTGAGCAGTTTGGTAGCACTGTTTTCATGGAATCTACAAAGGGATATTTGGGAGCTCCCAGAGGCCTATGGTGAAAAAGGAAATAATTTCAGATGAAAACTGGAGAGAATCACTTCGAGAAATGGTTTTGTGATGTATGTATTCATCTCATAGCGTCTAAAAGTTTTGTTGATTGAGTAGTTCACCATCACTGTGTTTGTGGTATCTGAGAGGAGTTATTTGGGAGCACATTGACGCTTCTGGTGAAAAAGGAAATATTCTCAGATTTAAACTAGAAAGAAGTTTTCTGAGAAACTGTTTTGTGATGTGTGAATTCATCTCACAGAGTTAAACCTTTCTTTTCATTGAGCCGATTGGTAACTTTGTTTTTGTTGAATCTGCAAAGGGATATTCAGGAGCACATAGAGTCCAATGGCAAAAAAAGAAATATCTTCAGGTGAAAACTGGGGAGAAGTTTTCTGAGAAACTCCTTTGTGAGTAGTGCATTCATCTCATATAGCTAAATGCTTCTGTTGAGGGAGCACTTCGACATCACTGTTTTTGTGGTGTCTGAGAAGGGATATTTGGGAGTGGTTTGAAGACTATGGTGGAAAAGGAAATATCTTTAGATAAAAACTGGAAGAAAGCTTCCTGAGAAACTACTTTGTGATGGGTCAATTTATCTCACAGCATCACATAATTCTTTTCATGGAGCTGTTTGTTAGCACTGTTTTTGTGGAATCTGCAGAGGGATATTTGGGACCACATAGAGGCCTAAGGTAACAAAAGAAAATTCTTCAGGTAAAAACAGGAGAGAAGATTTTGGAGAAACTCCTTTGTGATGTGTGCATTCATCTAATAGAGCTAAACGTTTCTGTTGAGGGAGCACTTTCGCATTATTGTTTTTCTGGTGTCTTATAATGTATATTTTGGAGCGCATTGAAGCCTATGGTGGAGAAGGAAATATCCTCATATAAAAACTAGAAAGAAGCTTTCTGAGAAACAGTTTGTGATGTGTTAATTCATCTCACAGATCTACATGATTTTTTTCATAGATCAATTTGGTAGCACTGTTTATGGCGAATTTGAGAAGGGATATTTTGAATGGCATTGAAGCCTATGGTGACAGAGGAAATATCCTCAGATAAAAACCTGAATGAAGCTTTCTGGGAAACTTGCTTGTAATTCATGTATTCATCTAACAGAGTAACACCTTTATTTTCATGGAGCAGTTTGCCAACACGTTTTCATGGAATCTACAAAGAGATACTTGGGAGCGAGTTGAGGTCTCTAGAGAAAAAGGAAATATACTCAGGTAAAAACTAGAAAGAAGCTTTCTGAGAAACTGCTTTGTGGTGTGTGAATTCATCTAACAGGATTATACCACTCTTTTCATGGAACAGTTTGGTAGCACTGTTTTTGTTGAATCTGAGTAGGTATACTTTGGATCTCATTGAAGCATATGGTATCAAAGGAAATACACGATTCTTTTAATGGATCAGTTTGGTAGCACTGTTTTAGGGGAAGCTGAGAAGGTATATTTTGGATCACATTGAAGCCTATGCTGACAAAGGAAATATCCTCAGATTTAAACTAGGAATAAGCTTTCTGAGAAACTTCTTGTAGTGTATGATCTCATCATACAGAGTTACACCGTTCTTTTAAATAAGCAGTTTGCTAACACTGTTTTCGTGGAATCTGCAAAGGGATATGTTGGAGTGCATTGAGACCTATGGTGAAAAAGGCAATATCCTCAGATAAAAAGTAGAAAGAATCTTTCTGAGAAACTACTTTGTGATGTGTGAATTCACCTCACAATGTTACACTGTTCTTTTCATTTAACAGTTTGCTAGCACTCTTTTCTTGGATTCTGCAATGGAATATTTCTGAGAATACTGAAGTTTATGGACAGAAAGCAAATATCCTTGCATAAAAATCAGAAAGAAGCATATTGAGAAACTGCTTTTTGATGTGTTAATTTTTCACACAGAGTTACACGATTCTTTTCATATATCAGTATGGTAGCACTGTTTTTGGGGAATCCAAGAAGGGATATTTTGTATTGCATTGAAGACTACAGTGACAAAGAAATATCCTCAGATAAAAGCTAGAAGGAAGCTTTATGAGAGAGTTCCTTATGATGTTTGAATTCATCTCACAGAATTACACCATTATTTTCTTTGAGGAGTTTGATAACACTGTTTTCTTGGGATCTGCAATAGGATATTTGGGAGCGCATTGATGGCTATTGTGATAAAGGAAATATCCTCAGATATCAACCAAAAAGCATCTATCTGTGAAACTGCTTTGTGATGTGTCAAGTCATCTCACCGTTGCTTTCATTGAGAAGCTTACTAACATATTTTTCCTGGAATCTGCAATTAGATATTCCAGAACACATGGAGGAATATGGTAAAAAAGGAAATATCCTCAGATAAAAGTAGTAAGAAGCTTACTGAGAAACAGGTTTGTTACGTGTGACTTCATTTCACAGAGTTACACCATTCCTTTCATGGAGCAGTATGGTAGCACTGTTTTTGAGGAATCTGCAAAAGGATATTTGGGAGTGCATTGAAGCCTATGGTGACAAAGGTAGTATACCCAGAAAAGCCGAAAAGAAGCTCTCTGAGAAACTGCTTTGTGATGTGTGAATTCACCTCACAAATTTACACCTTCCTGTTCATGGAACAGTTTGATAACACTATTTTCGTGGAATATGCAAAGAGATATTCGTGAGCATATTGAGGCCTATTGGGAAAAAGAAAATATCCTCAGACAAAAACTAGAAAGAAACTTTCTGAGAAACTGCTTTGTGATTTTTGAATATATCTCACAGAATTACACAATTCTTTTCATGGAGCAGTTTGGTAGCACTGTTTTGGGGGAATCTGAGAAGGGATATTTTGAATTGCATTGATGTCTATGCTGAGAAAGGAAATATAATCAGATAAAAACTAGAAAGAAGATTTCTGAGAAACTTATTTGTGATGTGTGTATTCATCTCACAGAGGAACACCTATCTTTTTGTGTAGCAGTTTGTTAACTATGTTTTTGTGGAATCTACAAAGTGATATTTGGAAGCGAGTTGAGAACTATGGTTAAAAAGGAAATTTCCTCTGATAGAAACCAGAAAGAAGGTTTATGAGAAACTTCTTTGGTATGTGTGTATTCACTTCACAGAGTAACATCTTTCTTTTCAATGAGCAGTTTGCTAACACTGTTTTTGTGGAATATGCAACAGGATATTTGGTAGGGCATTGAAGCCTATGGTGACAAAAGAAATATCCTGAGATAAAAACGAAAAAGAAGGTTTCAGAGAAACTGCTTTGTGACTGGTGAATTCATCTCACAGAGTAACAGTGTTCTTTTCAATGATCAGTTTGCTTACGCTGTTTTCTTGGAATCTGTAATGGGATATTTCAGAACGCATTGAAGTTTACGGTGACAAAGGAAATGTCCTCAGATAAAAGCTACAAAGAAGTTTTCTGAGAAAGTTCCTTGTAATGTGTGAATTCATCTGAAGGAGTTACACCTTTCCTTTCATGGAGAATTTTGCTAACACTGTTTTCATGGAATCTGTGGAGGGATATTTGGGAGCGCGTTGAGGCCCATGGTGAAAAAGAAAGTATCCTCAGATAAAAACTAGAAAGAAGCATTCTGAGAAATAGCTGCTTTGTGATGTATGAATTTATCTCTCATAGTTACACTGTCCTTTTCATGGAGCAGTTAGATAACACTGTTTTTGTGGAATTTGAGAAGGGATATTTGGATGGCATTAAAGAGTATGGTGACAAAGGAAGTATCCTCAGATAAAAACAAGAGAGAAGCTTTCTGAGACACTTCTTTGTGATGTGTGTAAACATCTCACACAGTAACAATTTTCTTTTCATGGAACAGTTTGCTAACACTGTTTTCATGAAATCTACACAGGGATATTTGGGATTGAGTTCTGGCCAATGCTGAAAAAGTAAATATCCTCAGATAAAAACTAGAAAGAAGCTTTCAGTGAAACTGTTTTGTGATGTGTGAATTCATCACACAGAGTTACACAACCCTTTTCATGGAGCATTCGGTATCACTGTTTTTGGGGAATCTTAGAAAGGAAATTTTGAATTGCATTGAAGCCTATGGTTACAAAGTAAATACTCTCAGAGAGAAACTAGAAAGAAGATTTCTGAGAAATTTCTTTGTGATATGTGAATTCACCTCACAGAGTTACACAATTTTTTTCTTTCAGCAATAGGATATTTCTGCAATAGGATATTTGGGAACCCATTGAAGCCTATGGTGACAATGGAAATATTCTCATAAATAAACCGAAAAGAAGATTTCTGAGAAATGCCTTTGTGATGTGTGAATTCATCTCACAGATTTACGTCTTTGTTTTCATGGAGCAGCTTGCTAACCCTATTTTTGTGGAATCTGCAGAGGGATATTCACAAGCGCTTTGAGGCCTATGAACAAGAAAATATCCTCAGATAAAAGTCAGAAAGAAGCTTTGTGAGAAACGGCTTTGTGATGTGTTAATTCATCTCACAGAGTTACACTTTTCTTTTCATGGATCAGTTTGGTAGCATTGTTTAGGGGGAATCTGAGAAGGGATATTTTGAATCGCATTGAAGCCTATGGTGACAAAGGAAATATCCTGAGATATAAACTAAAAAGAAGGTTTCTGAGAAATTTCCTTGTGATATGTGAATTCATCCCACAGAGCTTCATATTTCTTTTCATGGAGCAGTGTGCTAACACTGTTCTCATGGAATCTGCAAAGAGATATTTGGGAGTGAATTTAGACCTCTAGTGAAAAAGGTAATATCCTCAGATAAAACCAGAAAGAAGCTTTCTGAGAAACTGTTTTGTGATGTGTGAATTCATCTTACAGAATTACACTATATTTTTCATTAAGCAGTTTGATAACCTGTTTTTGTGGAATATGCAATAGGTTATTTGGGAGCATGTTGAGGCTTATGGTGACAAAGGAAATGTCCTGAGATAAAAGCCAAAAGGAAGCGTTCTGAGAAAGCTCTTTGTGATGTGTGAATTCATCTCACTGTGTTACACCATTCTTTTCATTGAGAGGTTTGCTAACACATTTATCTTGGAGTCTGCACTGTGATATTTCAGGGCTCATTGAAACTTATGGTGACAAAGGAAATAACCTCAGATAAAAACTAAAGAGAAGCTTTCTGAGAAACTGCTTTCTGATTTGCGAGTTCTTCTCACAGAGTTTCATGATTCTTTACATGGATCAGTTTGGTAGAACTGTTTTTGGGGTATCGGAGAAGGGATACTTTGTTTCACATTGAAGCCTATGGTGACACAGGAATTATTCTCAGATCAAAACTAGAAAGAAGCTTTCTGAGAAACTTCCTTGCTATGTGTGAATTGATCTCACAAAGGTACACTTTTCTACTCATTGAGCAGTTTGATAGCACTGTTTTAATGGAATCCACAATGGGATATTTCAGAGTGCATTGAAGCTCATGGTGACAAAGGAAATATTCTCAAACGAAAAGAAAAATTAAGCTTTCTGAGAAATTGCTTTGTGATTTGCAAATTCTTACAGACTTACATGATTCTTTTCGTGGGTCAGTTTGATAGCACTGTTTTAATGGTATCTGCAAGGAATTACTTGAATCATATTGAAGTCTACAGTGACAAAGGAAATAGCCTCAGATAAAAACTAGAAAGAATCTTTCTGAAAAACTTGTTTGCGATGTGTGAATTCATCTCACAGAGTTACACCTTTCTTTTCATGGAGCAGTTTACTAACACTGTTTTCGTGAAAACTGCAAAGGAATATTTCCCAGTGCACTGAGGTCTATGGTGAAAAAGGAAATATCCTCAGATAAAAACTAGAAAGAAGGTTGCTGAGAAAGTTCTTTGTGACGTGTGAAGTCATCTCATGGAGTTACACCTTACTTTCCATGGAGCAGTTTGCTAACACTATTTTCGTGATATCTGCAAAGCGATACTTGGGAGCGCATTGAGGTCAATGGTGAAATAGAAAGTATCCTCAGATTAAAAACTAAAAAGAAGCTTTCTGAGAAACTGCTCTGTGATGTGTGAATTCATCTCACAGAGTTACCCCATTCTTTTAGTTAGCTGTTAGATAACACTGTTTTCGTGAAATCTGCAATAAGGTATCTGGGAGCACATTGAAGCCTCTAGTGACAAAGGAAATATCTTCAGATAAAAACCAAAAGAACCTTTCTGAGATGCTGATTTCTGATGTGTGATTTCATCTCACACAGCTACAGTGTTCTTTTTGTTGAACAATTTGCTAACACTCTCTTTGTGGAATCTTCAAAGGGATATATGGGAGCATACTGAGGCCTATGGTGAAAAAGGAAATATCCTCAGATAAAAACTAGAAAGAAGCTTTTGAGAAACTGCTTTGTGATGTGTAAATTCATCTCACAGTGTAACACTATTCTTTTCATTGAGCAGTGTGCTAAAACTGTTTTTTTGGAATCTGCATTGGGATATTTTGGAGCACATTGAAGATTATGGTGGCATAGTAAATATACACAGATAAAAAGTAGAAAGCAACTTTCTGAGAAAGTTCTTTCTGATGTGTGAGTTTATCTCACAGATTTACACCTTTCTTTCCATGTAGCAGTTTGCTAACACTCCTTTCATGTAATCTGCAAAGGGATATTTGGGAGCGCATTGAGATCTACAGTGAAAAAACAAATATCCTCACATAATAACTAGAAAGAAGCTTTCTGAAAAACTGTTTTGTGATGTGTGAATTCATCTCACAGATTAACACTATTCTTTTCATTGAGCAGTTTGCTAAAACTTTCAGAGAAATTTGCTAAGTTTAGCAGTTTAGCAGTTTGCTAAACTTTTTGAGAAATTAGCAGTTTGCTAAAGCTTTCTGAGAAATTCCTTTGTGATGTGTGCATTCGTCTGATAGAGATAAACATTTCTCTTTAGGGAGCTCTTTGGCATCACTGTTTTTGTGGTGTCTTAGAAGGGATATTTGGGAGCACATTGAAGCCTACGGTGGAAAAAGAAATATCCTCAGATAAAAACGAGAAAGAAGCTTCCTGAGAAACTGCTTTGTGATGTGTGAATTTATCTCACTGAGTTAAACCTTTCTATTCATTGCGCAGTGTGGTAGCAATGTTTCTGTGGAATCTCCAGAGGGATTTTTGGGACCTCATAGAGGCACAATGTGAAAAAAGAAAATTCTTCAGGTAACAACTGGAGAGAAGCTTTCTGAGAAGCTCCTTTGTGAGGTGTGCATTCATCTCACAGAGCTAAACATTTCTGTTCAGGGAGCACTTTGGCATCACTGTTTTTGTTGTGTCTAAGAAGGAATATTTGGGAGCACATTGAAGTCAATGGTAGAAAAGGAAATAGCCTCATATAGAAACCAGAGAGAAGTAATCTGAGAAAACGCTGTGATGTGTTCATTCATCTCACAGCATTACACGATTCTTTTCATGGAACAGTTTGGTAGTACAGTTTATGGCGAATCTGAGAAGGAATATTTTGGATCACCTTGAAGCCTGTGGTGACAAAGGAAATATCCTAAGATAAAAACCAGAAAGAACCTTTCTGAGAAATTTCTATGTGATATGTGAATTTGTCTCACAGAGTTACACCTTTCTTTTCTGGAGCAGTTTGCTGACACTGTATTCTTGGAATCTGCAATGGGATACTTCAGAGCACATCGAAGCTTATGGGGACCAAGAAAATAACCTCAGAAAACAACTAGAGAGAAGCATTCTGAGAAACTAGTTTGTAATTTGTGAATTCATCTCATAGAGTTACACCATACATTTCATGGATCAATTTGGTATAGTGTTTTTGGGGGATCTGAGAAGGGATATTTTGGATCACATTGAAACCTATGGTGAAAAAGGAAATATCCTCAGATAAAAACTAGAAAGAAGCATTCTGACAAACTGTTTTGTGATGTGTGCATTTAATTAATTAAACTGTTCTTTTCATTGAGCAGTTTGCTAATACTGTTTTCTTGGAATCTGCAATGGGTTATTTCAGAGCAGATTGAAGCACAGGGTGACAAAGGAAATATCCTCATATAAGAAGTAGAAAGAAGCTTTCTGAGAAACCGCTTTGTGATGTGTGAATTCATCTCACAGAGTTACAGGATCCTTTTCATTGATCAGTTTGGTAGCAGTGTTTTTGGGGATTCTGAGAAGGTATATTTTGTGTTGCATTGAAGACTACGGTGACAAAGGAAATATCCTTATATTAAAAACTAGAAAGAAACTTCCTAAGAAAGTTCCTTGTGATGAGTGAATTCATCTCACAGAGTTACACCTTTCTTTTCATGGAACAGTTTGCTAACACTGTTTTCCTGTAATCTGCAATGGCATATTCTAGAGCGCATTGAGGCCTTTATTCTCTGATAAAAACTAGAAACAAGATTTCTGAGAAACTGCCTTGTGATGTGTGAATTCATCTCATAGAGTTACATTGTTCTTTTCATTGACCAGTTTGCTTACACCTTTTCTTGTAATCTGCAATGGTATATTTTGGAGCACATTGAAGCTTAGGGAGACAAAGGAATTATCCTCAGACAAAAACTAGAAAGAAGATTTCTGAGAAACTGCTTTGTGACTTGTGAATTCATCTCACAGAATTACATGATTCTATTCATGGAGCAGTTTTGTAGCACTCTTTTTGGGGAATCTGAGACAGGATATTTTGAATTGCATTGAAGCCTATGGTAACAAAGGAAATATAATCAGAAAGAAGCTAGAAAGATGCTTTCTTAGAAAGTTCTTCATGCTGCATGAATTCCTATCACAGAGTTATACTTTTCTTTTCTTGGAACAGTTAGGTAGCACGGTTTTGGGGAGATCTGAGAATGGATATATTTTATCACATTGAAGCCTATAGTGACAAAGGAATTATCCTCAGATAAAAATTCGAAAGAAGCTTTTGAGAAACTTCTTTGTGATGTGTGAACTTATTTCACAGGGTTACAAGGTTTTTTCCATGGAGGAGTTTGCTAACACTGTTTTCATGGAATTTGCAAATGGATATTTGGGAGTGCATTGAGGCGTATGGTGGAAAAGGAAATCTTCTCAGATAAAAACTAGAAAGAAGGTTTCTGAGAAACTTATTTGTGATATGTGAATTCATCTCACAAAGTCACACCATTCTATTCATGGAAAAGTTTGGTAGCACTGTTTTTGGAGAGTCTGAATAGAGGTATTTTGGGTTGCATTGAAGCCTATGGTGACAAAGGAAATCTCCTCAGCTAAATCTAAAAAGAATCTTTCTGAGAAACGTCTTTGTGATGTGTGAATTCATCTCACAGAGTTACACAATTCTGTTCTTGGAGCACTTTGCTAACACCATTTTCGTGGAAAATGCAATAGGATATTTGGGAGGGCATTGAAGCCTATTTTGAAAAAGGAAATATCCTCAGACAAAAACAAAAAAGAAGCTTTCTGAGAAACTGCTTTGTGATGTGTTAATTCATCTTACAGATTTCCACCATTGTTTTTATGGCAGAGTTTGCTAACACTGTTATCAGGGAATCTGCAAAGGGATATTCACGAGCTCATTGAGGCCAATGGTGATAAAGGAAAAATCCTCAGATGAAAACGAGAAAGAAGCCATCTGAGAAACTGCTTTGTGATTTGTGTATTCATCTCATACAGTTATACAATTGTTTTCATGGAGCAGTTTGGTAGCACTGTTTTTGAGGAATCTGATTAGAGATATTTTGGATCACATTAAAGCCTTTTATAACAAAGTAAATATCTTCAGATAAAAGCTATAAAGATTTCTGAGAAACTACTTTGTGATTTGTGAATTGGTGTCACAGAGTTACACGTTTCTTTTCATGGAGCAGTTTGGTAGCACAGTTTTCGGGGAATTTGAGAAGGGATACTTTGGATGGGAATGAAGTCTTTGGTGACCAAGGAAATATCCTCAATTAAAAACTAGAAAGAAGCTTTCTGAGAATCTTCTTCATGTTGCATGAATTCATCTCACAGAGTTACTCCTTTCTTTTCATGGAGAAGTTTTCCAACAGTGTTTTCCTGGAATCTGTAGTGATATTTAGAAGCTCCTTGAGGCCTAAATAGAAAAAGGAAATATCCTCAGATAAAAACTAGAAAGAAACTATCTGAGAAAGTTCTTTGTGATTGTGAATTCATCTCACATATTTACACCTTTCTTTTCATGCAGCAGTTTGCTGACACTGCTTTCGTGGAATCTGCAGAGGAATGTTTGGGAGTGCATTGAAGGCTGGGGTGAAAAAGAAAATATCTTCAGATAAAAGTTAGAGAGAATCTTTCTGAGAAACTGTTTTGAGATGTGTGAATTCATCTCACTGAGTTTCACGGTTCTTTTCACTGAGATGTTTGCTAACATTTTTTTCATGAAAGTAAGTTTGCTTACACTTTTTTCATGGAATATGCAAAGGGATATTTGGCAGTTCATTGAAGCCTATGTTCACAAAGCTTTCTGAGAAAGTGCTTTGTTATGTGTGTATTCATCTCACTGAGTTACACTGTTCTTTTCATTGAGGAGTTTGCTAACACTGTATTCTTGGAATCTACAATGGGATATTTTGGAGTGCATTGAAGCTCATGGTGACAAAGGAAATATCCTCATATAAAAACTAGAAAGAAGTTTTCTGAGAAACTGCTTTCTGATATGCTAATTCATCTCACATAGCTGCATGATCTTTTTCTAGGATCAGTTTGGTAGCAGAGCTTTTGGGGAATCTGAGAAGGGATATTTTGAATCGCATTGAAGCCTTTGTTGACAACGGAAATATCATCAGATAAAATCTAGCAGGAAACTTTCTGAGAAACTTATTTGTGATCTGAGAATTCATCTCACAGAGATACACTGTTCTTTTCATTGAGATGTTTATTAACATTTTTTTCATGGAATGTGCGATGGAATATTCCAGATCGCATTGCGGAATATGGTGAAAAAGAAAATATCCCCATATAAAAACAAGAAGGAATCTTTCTGAGAAACAGCTTTGTGATGTGTGAATTCATGTCACAAAGTTCCACCATTCTTTACATGGATTAGTTTGGTAGCACTTTTTTGGGGGAATCTGAGAAGGGATATTTTGGATCACATTGAAGCCTAGGGTGACAGAGGAAATATCCACAGAAAAATACTGGAAAGAAGCTTTATGTAAAATTTATTTGTGATGTGTGAATTCGTCTCCCAGAGTAACATGATTCTTTTCTTGAAGCTGTTTTGTAACATTGTTTTTGTGCAATTTGCAATAGGATATTTGGGAGTGCATTGAAGCCTATGGTGACAAAGGAAATACCCTCAGAGTAAAACTAAAAGAAGCTTTCCAAGAAAGAGCCTTGTGATGACTGAATTCACCTCTCAGATTTACACCTTTCTTTTCATGGAGCACTTTGCTAACATTCTTTTCGTGGAATCTACAAATGGATATTCGGGAGCACATTAAGGTCCACAATGTAAAAGGAATCTTCAGATAAAAGGTAGGAAGAAGCTTTATGGGAAACTGCTTTGTGATTTGTGAATTCATCACACTGTTACACTTTCTTTTCATTTGGCAGTTTGTTAACACTGTTTTTGTGGAAATTGCAAAGGAACATTTGCGAACGTCTTCACTCCTATAGTGAAAAAGGAAGTATCCTCAGATAAAAACTAGAAAAAAGCTTTCTGAGAAAGTTTTTTGTGTTGTGTGAATTCACCTCCCAGAGCTACACCTTTCTTTCAAGGAGCAGTTTGCTAACACTGTTTTCATTGAATCTGCAATTGGATATTTGGAAGCACATTGAGACCTATAGTGAAAAACGAAATATCCCCAGATAAAAACTAGAGAGAAACTTTCTGGGAAACTGCTTTGCGATGTGTAAATTCATCTCACAGTATTACACCATTCTTTTCATTGAGCAGTTTAATAACACTGTTCTCATGGAATCTGCAATAGGAAATATAGAAGTGTATTGAAGCCTTTGGTGACAAAGGACATATCCTCAGATAAAAAACAAAAAGAGACTTTCTAAGAAACTGCTTCATTATGTGTAAATTCATCTCACCGAGTTACACTGTTCTTTTCTTTGAGTAGTTTGCTAACACTATTTTCTTGGAATCCACAATGGGATGTTTTGCAGTGCATTGAAGCTTATATTGACAAAAGAAATATCCTCAGATAAAAACTAGAAAGAAATTTTCTAAGAAACTGCTTTCTGATGTATGAATTCATCTCACAGAGTTCCAACTTTCTTTTCATGGAGCAGTTTGGTAGCACTGTTTTTGAGGAATCTGAGAAGGGATATTTTGGATCGCATTGAAGCCTATGGTGACGAAGGAAATATCCTCAAATATAACAAAAAAGAACTTTCTGAGAAACTGCTTTCTGATGTGTGAACTTATCTCACAGATTTATAGTGTTCTTTTCATTGAGCAGTTTGCTAACAGTTTTTGTGGAATCTGCAATATAATATTTTGGACTGCATTGAAGCTTATGGTGACAAGGGAAATATCCCCAGATAAAAAACAAATGGAAGCCTTCTGTGAAACTGCTTTGCAATGTGTGATTTCATCTCACAAAGTTACACCTTTCTTCTCATTGAGAAGTATTTTTTTTATTATTATAGTTTAAGTTCTAGGGTACATGTGCATAACGTGTAGGTTTGTTACATATGTATAATTGTGCCATGTTGGTGTGCTGCACCCATCAACTCGTCAGCACCCATCAACTCGTCATTTACATCAGGTATAACTCCCAATGCAATCCCGCCCCCCTGCCCCCTCCTCATGATAGGCCCCAGTGTATGATGTTCCCCTACCTGAGTCCAAGTGATATCATTGTTCAGTTCCCACCTATGAGTGAGAACATGCGGTGTTTGACTTTCTGTTCTTGCGACGGTTTGCTGAGAATGATCGTTTCCAGCTGCATCCATGTCCCTACAAAGGACACAAACTCATCCTTTTTTATGGCTGCATAGTATTCCATGGTGTATATGTGCCACATTTTCTTAATCCAGTCTGTCACTGATGGACATTTGGGTTGATTCCAAGTCTTTGCTATTGTGAATAGTGCCGCAATAAACATACGTGTTCATGTGTCTTTATAGCAGCATGATTTATAATCCTTTGGGTATATACCCAGTAATGGGATGGCTGGGTCATATGGTACTTCTACTTCTGGATCCTTGAGGAATCGCCATACTGTTTTCCATAATGGCTGAACTAGTTTACAATCCCACCAACAGTGTAAAAGTGTTCCTATTTTTCCACATCCTCTCCAGCACCTGTTGTTTCCTGACTTTTAATGATTGCCATTCTAACTGGTGCGAGATGGTATCTCATTGTGGTTTTGATTTGCATTTCTCTGATGACCATTCAGCAGTTTGCTAACACTGTTTTCTTGGAGTCTACAATGGGATATTTTGGAGCTCATTGAAGCTTATGGTGAGAAAGGAAATTTCCTCATTAAAAAAGACTTGACACAAACTTCCTGAGAAAATAGTTGTGATGTGTTAATTCATCTCTCAGAGCTACACAATTCTTCTCATGGAGCAGTTTGGTAGCACTGTTTCTGTGGAAACTGAGAAGATTTATTTTGGATCGCATTGAAACCTATGTTGACTAAGGAAATATACTCAGATAAAAACTAAAGAAGCTTTCTGAGAAACTTCTTTGTGATGTGTGAAGTCATTTCACACAGTTACACCTTTCTTTTCATGGAGTAGTTTCCTAACACTCTTTTCGTGGAATCTGCAAAGGTTTATTTGGGAGTGCATTGAGCCCTATGATGAATAAGGATATATCCTCAGATTAAAATGAAAACTATGCTGTCAGAGAAACTGCTTTGTGATATCTGAATTCATCTCACAGAATTACACTCGTCTCCTCATTGAGCAGTTTGCCAACACTGTTTTCTTGGAATCCACAATGTGATATTTTGGAAGCCATGGAAGCTTATGTTGACAAAGGAAATATCCTCAGAAAAAAACTAGAAAGATGCTTTCTGAGAAACTGCTTTGTGATTTGTGAATTCATCTCACAGAGATACATGATTCTTTTCACGGAGCAGTTTGAAAACACTGTTTTTGGGTAATCTGAGAAGAGATATTTTGGATTGAATGGAAACCTATGGTGACAAAGGTAATATCCTCACACAAAAACTAGAAGAAGCTTTCTGAGAAACTTCTTTGTGATGTGTGAATTCGTCTCACAGAATTATATGATTCTTTTCATGGAGCAGTTTGATAGCTCTGTTTTGGGGGAATAGGAGAAGGCATATTTTGGATTGCATTAAAGCCTAGGGTGACAAAAGAAATAACCTAAGATTAAAGTTAGAAAAATGCTTCATGAGAAACTGCTTTGTGAAGTGTGAATTCATCTCACAGAGTTACACTGTTCTATTCATTGAGCATTTTGCTTACACTGTTTTCAAGGAATCTACAAAGGAATACTTGGGAGCACATTCTTCCCTATAGTGAAAAAGGAAATATCCACAGACAAAAACTACAAAGAATCTGTTGAGAAACTGCTTTGTGATGTGTGAATTCACGTCACAGGGTTACACCATTGTTTTCATTGAGCTGTTTGATAACATTGTTTTTGTGGAATCCACGAAGGGATATTTGGGAGCACATTGAGGTCTACAGTGAAAAAGTAAATCTCCTCAGATAAAAACTAGAAATAAGCTTTCTGAGAAACTGCTTTGTAATGTTTGAATTCACCTCACAGAGTTACACTGTTCTTTTTGTTGAGCAGTTTACTAACACTGTTTTGTTGGAATCTGCAATGGGATATTTCAGAGTCCATTGAAGCTTATGGTGACAAAGGAAATATACACAGAGAAAAACTAGAAGGATCCTTTCTGAGAAACTTCTTTGTGATTAGTGAATTCACATCATGGAATGACATGATTCTTCTTATAGAACAGTTTCGTAGCACTGTTTTTGGGCAATCTGAGAAGGGATATATTGGATCGCATTGAAGCCTATGGTGACAAAGGAAATATCCTCTGATAAAAACTAGAAAGAAGCTTTCTGAGAAACTGCTTTGTGGTGTGTGTATTCACCTCACAGAGTTACACTATTCTTTTCAATGAGCAGTTTGCTAACACTATTTTCATGAAATCTTCCATGGGATATTTTGGAGCGCATTGAAGCTTATTGTGAAAAAAGAAATATCCTAATAACAAAACTAGAAAGAAACTTTCTGAGAGACTTATCTGTGACTTGTGAATTCATCACACAGAGTTACACGATTCTTTTCATAGAGCAGTTTGGTAGCACTGTTTTTGGGGAATCTGAGAAGAGATGTTTTGGATCACATTGAAGCCTATGGTGACAAAGGAAATATTCTGATAAAAACCAAAAAGAAGCTTTCTGAGAAACTAAATGCTTTGTGATGTCTGAATTCATCTAACATTGTTGCACTGTTCTTTTCAATGAGTAGTTTGCTAACACTGCTTCCTTGGAATCTGCAATGGTATATTTCGGAGCACGTTGAAGCTAATGGTGACAACGGAAATATCTGCAGACAATAACTAGAAGAAGATTTCTAAGAAACTCCTTTGTGATTTGTGAATTCATCTCAGAGTTGCATGATACTTTTCATGGAGCAGTTTGGTATCACTGTTTTGGGGGTATCTGAGAAAGGATATTTTCGATCCCATTGAAGCCTATGGCAACAAAGGAAATAGCCTCATATTAAAACTAGAAAGAATATTTCTAAGAAACCTCTCTGAGATGTGTTGATTCATCTCACAGCATAACACAATTCTTTTCATGGATCATTCTGTTAGCACTGTTTTTCGAAAATCTGAGAAAGGATAGTTTTAATGCCTTGAATCCCATGGTGACAAAGGAAACATACTCAGATAAAAACTAGAAAGAAACTTTCTCTGAAACTTTTTGTGATGCATGGATTCATCTCACAGAGGTACACCTTACTTTTCAAGGAGCAGTTTGCTATCACAGTTTTTGTGTAATCTGCAAAGGGATACTTGGGAGCACTTTGAGGCCTATAGTGAAAAAGGGAATATCCTCATAGAAAAACTAGAAAGAAGCTTTCTGAGAAACTGCTTGATGATGTGTGAATTCATCACAGAGAATTACACGGCTCTTTTCATGGGAAAGTTTGCTAAAACTGTTTTCTTGAAATCTACAGTGGCATATTTTAGAGCGCAATGAAGTGTATTATGAAAAAGGAAATATCTTCAGAAAAAAACTAGAAAAAAGCTTTCTGAGAAATGGCTTTGTGATATGCTAATTCATGTCAGAGAGTTACACTGTTCTATTCATTGGGCACTTTGCTAAGACTGTTTTCTTGGAATCTGCAATGGAATATTTCTGAGCATTTTGAAGCCTATGGTGACAGAGGACATATCCTCAGATAAAAACTAGAAAGAAGCCATCTGAGAAAGTTCTTTGAGATGTGTGAATTCATCTCACATAGTTACACATTTCCTTTCATTGGGCAGTTTGCTAACCCAGTTTTTGTGGAATCTACAAAGGGATATGAGGGAGCGTGTTCAGGCCTATAGTGAAAAAGGAAATATCCTCATGGAAAAACCAAAACGAAGCTTTCTGAGAAACTGTTTTGTGATATGTGAATTCATCTCACAGAATTACACCGTTCTTTTCATTGAGCAGATTGATAACACTGTTTTCGTGGAATCTGCAATAGAATAATTGGGAGCTCATTGAAGCCTATGTTGACAAAGGAAATATCCTCATAGAAAAATCAAAAAGAACCTTTCTGAGAAACTGTTCTTGATGAGTGAATCCAATTCACAGAGTTACACTGTTCTTTTCATTGAGCAATTTGTTAACACTGTTTTCTTGGAATTTTCAATGGGATATTTCAGAGCGCATTGAAACTTACTGTGAAAAAGGAATAACCCCCAGACAAAAACTAGATAGGTACTTTCTGAGAAACTGCTTTGTGATTTGTGAATTCATCTCACAGAGTTACATAATTATTTTCTGGGATCAGCTTGATTGCACTGTTTTTGGGGGGAATCTGAGAAGGGATGTTTTGGATTGCATCGAAGCCTATGGTGACAAAGGAAATATCCTCAGAGAAAAACTGGAAACAAGCTTTCTGAGAAAGTTTTTTGTGATGTGTGAATTCATATCACAGAGATACATCTTTCTATTCATTGAGTAGTTTGCTAACACTGTTTTTGTGGAATCTGCAAAGGGATATTTGGGAGTGCATTGAGACCTAGGGTGAAAAATGAAATATTCTCAGATAAAAACTAGAAAAAAGCTTTCTGAAAAATTTCCTCATGTTGTGTGAATTCATCTCAGAGAGTTACACTCTTTTATTCATTGTGCAGTTTTGGTAACACTGTATTCTTGGAATCTGCAATAGGATATTTCAGATCGCATTGAAGTTTGTGGTGACAAAGGGAATATTGTCATATAAAAACTAGAAAGAAGCTTTGTGAGAAACAGCTTTATGCTGTGTTAATTCATCTCACAGAGTTACACAATTGTTTTCATGGGTCAGTTTGGTAGCACTGTTTTTGGGAATTCTGAGAAGGGATATTTTGTGTTGCATTGAAGTCTATGGTGACTAAGGAAATATAATTAGATGAAAACTAGAAAGAGTCTTTCTGAGAAAGTTCTTTGCCATGTGTGAATTCATCTCACAGTGTCACACCTTTCTTTTCATGGAGCAGATTGCCAGCACAGTTGTCGTGCAATCTGCTAAGGGATATTTGCGAGCGCATTGAGGACTATAGTGAAAAAGTAAATAAGCTCATAGTAGAAGGAGAAAGAACCTTTCTGAGAAACTGCTTTGTGATGTAGGAATGCATCTCACAGAGTTACACTTTATTTTCATGGAGCTGTTTGCTAAGACTGTTTTCATTGACTCTGCAAAGGGATATTTGGGAATGCATTGAGGCCTATGATGAAAAAGAAATTATCCTCAGAAAAAACTAGAAAGAAGCTTTCTGAGAAAGTTTTTTGTATTGTGTGAATTCATCTCACAGCATTACAACTTACTTATGGGGGGCGGAGGAAGATGGCCAAAAAGGAACAGCTCCAGTCTCCGACTCCCAGCGTGAGCGACACAGAAGACAGGTGATTTCTGCATTTGCAACTGAGGTACTGGGTTCATCTCACTTGGGAGTGCTGGACAATCGGTCCTGGTGAGCTGCTGCAGCTCGTCCAGCGAGAGCTGAAGCAGGGCGAGGCATCGCCTCACCTGGGAAGCGCAAGGGGGAAGGGAATCCCTTTTCCTAGCCAGGGGAACTGAGACACACAAAACCTGGAAAATCAGGTAACTCCCACCCCAATACTGCACTTTAAGGAAATGGGCACACCAGGAGATTATATCCCACACCTGACCGGGAGGGTCCAACGCCCACGGAGCCTCCCTCATTGCTAGCACAGCAGTCTGTGATCTAACCGCAAGGCAGCAGCGAGGATGGGGGAGGGGCACCCGCCATTGCTGAGGCTTAAGTAGGTAAACAAAGCTGCTGGGAAGCTCCAACTGGGTGGAGCTCACAGCAGTTCAAGGAAACCTGCCTGTCTCTGTAGACTCCACCTCTGGGGACAGGGCACAGTAAACAATAACAAATGCAGCAGAAACCTCTGCAAACGCAAACGACTCTGTCTGACAGCTTTGAAGAGAGCAGTGGATCTCCCAACATGGAGGTTGAGATCTGAGAAGGGACAGACTGCCTGCTCAAGTGGGTCCCTGACCCCTGAGTAGCATAACTGGGAGACATCTCCCACTAGGGGCAGTCTGACACCCCACACCTCACAGGGTGGAGTACCCCCCTGAGAGGAAGCTTCCAAAGCAAGAATGAGAGAGGTACACTAGCTGTTCAGCAATATTCTATCTTCTGCAAACTCTGCTGCTGCCACCCAGGCAAACAGGGTCTGGAGTGGACCTCAAGCAATCTCCAACAGACCTACAGCTGAGGGTCCTGATGGTTAGAAGGAAAACTATCAAACAGGAAGGACACCTACACCAAAACCTCATCAATCGTCCACCATCATCAAAGACCAGAATGGCTCCTAAAGATAGGGAAGACCAGCTGGAATTCGCGAACATCTCGGCAAAGGCGCGTAATAAGCCAACAACGGATCAGCTGGACGGACAATGACTTTGTGAGATAGAGAAGAGCCAGTCCGTCGACTCTCAGAACTAAAGGAGAATTCTACGTTACCCAGCGCAAAGAAACTAAAAATCTTGAAAAATGGAAGAATTGATGGCTGAAGTAATTAATACAGAGATCATAAGCGAAAATGAAAGATAAAGCTCATGACCACGAAATCGTAACAAATGCAACCAGTAACGACTTCGATCAACCTGGAAAACAGTATCAGCGATTGAGGATCAAATGGGGACATAAATGAAGCGAAGAAAACCAAGAACAAAGAAATGGGCTCAGCCATAAAATAGGATTATGTAAAAAAGACCAAATCGTCTGCTTGGGGTGCTGAAAGTGAGGAAAATCAGAACCAAATTTGGAAAACACTCTTCCAGGATATCATCCAGAACTTCCCAACCCTAGTAGGGCAGGCCAACATTCAATCCAGGAAATACAGAGAGCATACAAAGATACTCGAGAGAGCAACTCCAAGACACAATTGCCAGGTCACAAAAGTTGAAATGAAGGAAAAAATCTTAAGAAGAAGGAGCATTAGAAGTCGGGTTACCCACAAAGGAAGCCCATCAGACTAACAGAATCTCACGGCAGAAACCCTGCAAGCAGAAGAGAGTGGGGCCAATATCCAACGATAAAGAAAAGAATTTTAAACCAGAATTTCATATCCAGCCAAACTAAGTTTCATAAAGTGAAGGAGAAATAAAATCCTTTACAATTTCAAGCAAATGCCATTTGTCACTACTAGGCCTGCCTTACAAAGAGAACCCTTGAAGGAAGTACTAAACATGGAAAGACGGCAGGTACCAGCCATTGCAAAACATGCCAGAATACATGAGGCTAGGAAGAAACTGCATCAAGTAATAGAGGCAAGCGAGACAATATCATAATGAAGTCAGGATTCACACATAACAATCTTAACCTTAAATGTAAATGGACTGAATGCTCAAATGAAAAAAAGACACAGACTGGCAAACTGGATAAAGTCAAGACCATCAGTCTGCTGTATTCAGGAGACCCATCTCTGCACTTGAGAGACATACATAGGCTCAAAATAAAGGGATGGAGAAGATTTACCAAGCAAATGGAGAACAAAAAAGCAGGGGTTGCAATCCCTAGTCTCACAATACAAAAAGTAGACTTTAAACCATCAAAAGATCAAAAGACAAGAAAGCCATTACATAGTGGTAAAAGAGATCAATTCAACAGGAAGAGCTAACTATCCTAAATATATATGCCCAATACAGAAGCACCAGATTCATCAAGCAAGTCCCTTAGGGCACCTACGAAGAGAGACTTAGACTCCACGTGCAATAATAAGGGGAGACTTCAACACTCCACTGTCAACATTAGACAGATTCTTGAGACAGAAAGTTAACAAGGATATCCAGAATTGAACTCATCTCTGCAGCAAGCAGACTTAATGAGCATCTATAGAACTCTCACCCCAAATCAACAGAATATACATTCTTCTCCAGCACCACACTTACTCCAAAATTGACCACATAATTGGAGTAAGCACTCCTCAGCAAATGTACAAGAACAGAAATTATAACAAACTGTCTCTCAGACCACAGTGCAATCAAACTAGAACTCAGGACAGCTAGAAACTCAATCAAAGACAACTCCTTCCTTGGAAACTGTGAACAACCTGCTCTGAATGACTCCTGGGTATATGAAATGAAGGCAGAAATAAAGATCTTGACCGTGAGAACAAATATACAACATACCAGAATCTCTGGGACACAATTTAAAGCAGTGTAGAGGTGTTTATGGCATAAATGCCCACAAGAGAAAGCAGGAAAGATCTAAAATGGACCTCCTAACATGCAGTCTAAGAACTAGAAGCAAGAGCAAAAACACATTCCAAAGCTAGCAGAAGGCAAGAAATAACTAACATCAGAGCAGAACTGAAGGAGATGGGAGCACAAAAACCCTCCAAAATCAATGAATCCGGGAGTTGGTTTTGAAAGATCAACAAAATTGACAGACCGCTAGCAAGACTAATAAAGAAAGAAAAGAGAAAGAATCAAATGGGCCTTAATAAAAATGATAAAAGGATATACCTGACCCCACAGAAATACAAACTACCATCAGAGAATACTATAAACACCTCTAATACAAATAAACTAAGAAATGGATGAATTTTCCTGGACATACACTCTTCCAAGACTAAACCAGAAATTTGAATCTGAACAGGTTAATAGCAGAGCTCTGAAAATTAGACAATAGTATGCAAAAAATGTCAGGACCAGATGCAGTTCACCTTCTACCAGAGGTTCAAGAAGGAGCTGGTACCATTCCTTCTGAAACTATTCCAATCAATAGAAAAAGAGGGAATCCTCCGTAACTCATTTTATGAGGCCATCATCATCCTGATACCAAAGCCTGGCAGAGACACAACAAAAAAAGAGAATTTTAGACCAATATCCCTGATGAACATCGATGCAAAAATCCTCAATAAAATACTGGCAAACCGGATTCAGCAGCACATCAAAAAGCTTATCCACCATGATCAAGTGGGCTTCATCCCTGGGATGCAAGGCTGGTTCAACATTTGCAAATCAATAAACATAATCCAGCATATAAACAGAACCAAAGACAAGAACCACATAATTATCTCTATAGATGCAGAAAAGGCTTTTGACAAAATTCAACACCCCTTCATGCTAAAAACGCTCAATAAATTCGGTATTGACACAACGTACCTCAAAATAATAAGAGTTATTTATGACAAACCCACAGCCAATATCATACTGAATGGGCAAAAACTGGAAAAATTCTTTTTGAAAACTGGCACAAGACAGGGATGCCCTCTCTCACCACTCCTATTCAACATAGTGTTGGAAGTTCTGGGTAGGGTAATCAGGCAAGAGAAAGAAATCAAGGGTATTCAGTTAGGAAAAGAAGAATTCAAATTGTCCCTCTTTGCAGATGACATGATTGTATATTTAGAAAACCCCATTGTCTCAGCCCAAAATCTCCTTCAGCTGATAATAACTTCAACAAGTCTCAGGTTAGGTAATGCAAAATCGGCATTCTTATACAGTAACAGACAGACAGAGCTTGAATCAGGAATGGCTTCCATTTCACGATTTAGCTAAAGAAGATAAAATACCTAGAATCCAACATAGGGATGTAAAGGACCTCTTCAAGGAAAACTATAAAAGCCACTACTCAGTGAAATAAAAGAGGACACAAACAAATGGAAGATCGCATGCTCATGGATAGGAAGAATCAATGCTCGTGAAAATGGCCATACTGCCCAAGGTTATTTTATAGATTCAATGCATCCCATCCAAACTTCAACGAGTTTCTTCACAGGAACGGGAAAACATGGCACAAAGTTCATATGGAACCAAAAAAAAAGAGCCCACATCTCCAAGATAGTATCAAGTCAAAAGAACAAAGCTGGAGGTATCCGTTGCAATTTAAACCCCTATACAAGGCTACAATGTAAGTAGCATGTGCTGGTGCAAACAGAGATATAGATCGAATGAAACAGAACAGAGTCCTCCAGAAATAATACCCGCATCTACAGCCATCTGATGTTGACAGGCCACAGAACAAAGTAGGGGAAGACCTATTTAATAAATGGTGCTGAGGAAAATTGGCTGGCCTGCAGAGTAGCTGAAAAACTGGATCCTTTCCTTACTCCTTATCTGAAAATTAATTCAAGATGGATTAGAGCAAATGTTGAACCTAATGCCATAAAATCCTAGAGAGAAAACCTAGGTAGTACCATTCAGGACACCCAGGCAGGCAGAACATGTCTAAAACTGCCAAAGCTGCTTGACAGCCAAAGCCAAAATTGCAAATGGGATCTCATTAAGCTAAAGAGCTTCTGCATGAAACTATAAGTGAACAGACAGCCTACAGAATGGGAGAACATTTTGCAATCTACTCATCTGAAACCAAAGAGGCTATCAGAACCTACAAAGAACTCAAAACAAATTTACAAGATAAACAAGTAACCCCATCAAAAGATGGGCAAAGGATATGAACAGACATTTCTCAAAGAAGACATTCATACAGCCAACAGACCGTGTGAAAAATGCTCATCATCACTGGCCATCAGAGAAATGCAAATCAAAACCACAATGAGATACCATCTCACACCAGTTAGAATGGTGATCATTAAAAAAGTCGAAACAACAAGGTGCTGGAAGGAATGTGAACCGGAACACTGTTGGTGGGATTGTAAACTAGTTCAACCATTATGGAAAACAGTATACAAAATTCCTCAGGATCTAGGCTAAGATGTACCATATGACCCAGCCATCCCATTACTGGGTATATCACCCAAAGGATTATAAATCATGCTGCTATAAAGACACATGCACCGCGTATGTTTATTGTGTACTATTCACAATAGCAAAGACTTGGAATCAGCAAATGTCCATCAGTGACAAATTGGATTAGGAAAATGTGGCATATATACACCATATGGAATACTATTAAGCCATAAAAAAAAGGATGAGTTTGTTTCCTTTGTAGGGACATGGATGCAACTGGAAACCATCATTTCTTAGCAAACTATCACAGAACAGCAAACCAAACACATGTTTCTCACTCATAGGTGGTAACTGAACAATGAGATCACTTGGACCGGGAAGAACAGCATCACACACTGGACACTATCATGGGGAGGGGAGAGTTTGTTAGAGTGCTCTGATGTAAATGAAGAGTTGATGGTGGTGGCGGAGTTGATAGGTGCAACACACCAACAGCATATGTAACAAACCTGAACGTTATGCACATGTACCCTAGAACTCAAAGTATAATAATAAAAAAATAAAAAATAAAAAAAGAGCAGATCAACACTCCAAGGAAAAAAAAAAAAACTTACTTATCATGGAGCAGTTTGCTAATACAGTTTCCGTGGAAGCTGCAAAGGGGTATTTGGGAGTGCATTGAAGCCTGTAGTCAAAAAGAAAATACCCTCATAGGAAAACCAAAAAGAAGCTTTCTGAGAAACTGCTTTGTGATGTGTGAATTCATCTCACAGAGTTACACCACACTTTTCATTGAGCAGTTTGATCATACTGTTTTCGTGGAAGCTGTAATACGATATTTGGGAGTGCATTGATGCCTATGATGACAAAGAATTGTCCTCAGAGGAATACCAAAAAGAAGCTTTTTGAGAAACTGCTTTGTGATATGTGAATTCAATTCTCATAGTTACACTGTTTTTTTCATTGAGCAGTTTGTTTACGTTGTTTTCTTGGAATCTGCAAAGACATATTTTAGAGCACATTGAAACTTATTGTGAAAAGGGAAATATCCTCAGACAAAAAGTAGAAAGATTCTTTCTGAGAAACTGCTTTGTTATTTGTGAATCCATCTTGTGGAGTTATATGATTCTTTTCATGGAGCAAATTGGTAGCACTGTTTTTGGGATATACGATAAGGGATATTTTGGATCGCATTGAAGCCTTTGGTGACAAAGGAAGTATCCTCAGATAAAAACCAAACGAAACTTTCTGAGAAAGTTCTTTGTGATGTGTGAATTCATTTCACAGGATTACACTACTCTGTTCATTCAACAGTTTGCTAACACTGTTTTCTTGCAATCTGCAATGGGATATTTCAGAGCACATTTAAGCTTTTTGTGACAAAGGAATTATCCTCATATAAAAACTAGAAATAGGTTTTCTGAGTAACAACTTTGTGATTTTTTAATTCATCTCACTGTGTTGCACGATACTTTTCATGGATCAGTTTATTAGCACTGTTTTTGGGGAATCTGATAAGGGATCATTTGGATCCCATTGAAGTCTAAGGTGAGGAAGGATCTTTCCTCAGAGAAAACTGTTAAGAAGCATTCTGGGAAACTTCCTTATGATGTGTGATTGCATCTCACAGAGTTACACTTTTCTTTTTATGGAGAAGTTTGCTAACACTGATTATGTGAAACCTACAAAGGGACATTTTGGAGTGCATTGAGGCCTATAGTGAAAAAGGAAATATCCTCAGACAAAAGGGAGAAAGAAGTTTTCTGAAAAACTGCTTCATGATGTGTATATTCATCTAACAGAGCTACACCATTCCTTTCAATGAGCAGTTTGATAACACTTTTCTCGTGGAATCTGCAATAGGATGTTTGGGAGCACAATGATGCCTGTCGTGACAAAGGAACCATCCTCAGATAAAAACCAAAAAGAAGTTTGGTGAGAAACTGCGTTGTGCTGTGTCAATTCATCTCGCAGAGATACACTCTTCTTTTCATTGAACAATTTGCTAACACTGTTTTCTTGGAATCTGCAAAGGGATATTTTCGACCACATTGAAGCTTATGGTGACAAAGGAAATATCCTCAGACAAAAACTAGAAAATGCTTTCTGAGAAACCGCTTTGTGATTTCTGAATTCATCCCACAGAGTTACACGATTCCTTTCATGGAGCACTTTGGTAGCACTTTTTTGGCAGAATCTGAGAAGGGATATGTTGGATCGCCTTGAAGCCTATGGTGACGATGGAAATATCCTCAGATGAAAATTATAAAGAAGCTTTCTGAGAAACTTCTCCATGATGTAGGAATTCATCTCACAGTGTTACCACTTTCTTTCATGTAGCAGTTTGCTAACACTGTTTTCGTGGAATCTGCAGAAGGATATTTGGAGCACATTCCCTATGGTGAAAAGGGAAATATCCTCAGATAAAAACTAGAAAAAAGCTTTCTGAGAAACTGTTTTGTAATGTGTGAACTCATCTCACAGAGTCACACTGTTCTTTTCATTTAGAAGTCTGCTTACACTGTTTTCTTGGAATCTGCAATGGGATATTTCAGAGTGCATTGAAGCTTAAGGTGACAAAGAAAATATCCTCAGACCAAAACTAGAAGGAAGTTTTCTGAGAAACAAAATTCATCTCACAGCGTTGCATGATTCATTTCATGAATCAGTCTGTTAGCACTGTTTTTGGGGAATTTGAGAAAGGATATCTTTTATCACTTTGAAGCCTATGGTGACAAAGGAAATATCCTCAGATGAAAACGAGAAAGAAGCTTTCTCAGAAAGTTCTTTGAGATGTGTGAATTCACCTCACAATGTTACACCTTTCTTTTTGTGTAGTCGTCTGCTAACACTGTTTTTGTGGAATGTGCAAAGGGATATTTGGGCACGCATTGATTCCTATAGTGAAAAAAGAATTTTTTTCAGATAAAATTAGAAAGAAGCTTTCTGAGAAAATTCTTTGTGATGTGTGAATTCATCTCACAGAGTTACACTGTTCTTTTCATTGAGTAGTTTGCTAATACCGTTTTCTTGGAATCTGCAATGAGATATTATGGAGTGCATTGAAGCTCATGGTGAGAAAGGAAATACCTCAGGAAAAAAACTGGAAAGAAGCTTTCTGAGAAACTGATTTGTGACTTGGGAATTCATCTCACAGAGTTACACGATTCTTTTCAAAGAGCTGTTTTGTAGTGCTGTTTTTGGGGAATGCGAGTAGGATTATTTTGGATCACATTGAAGCCTGTAGTGACAAAGGAAATATACTCTGATAAAAATAATAAAGACGTTTTCTGAGAATCTACTTTGTGATGTGGGAATTCACCTAACAGTGTTGTACCTTTCTTTTCATGGAGCAGTTTGCCAATACTGTTTTGGTGGAATATGCAAAGCGCTATTTGGGAGCACATTGAGGCCTATGGTGAATAAGGAAATATCCTTAGATAAATACTGGATAGAACCTTCCTGGAAACTGCTTTGTAATATGTGAATTCATCTCACAGAGTTGCAAAGTTCTTTTCATTTAGCAGTCTGCTAACACTGTTTTCTTGGGATCTCCAATGGAATATTTCGCAGCACATTGAAGTTTACTGTGACTAAGGAAATATCTTCATATAAAAACTATAAAGAAGCTTTCTGGGAAACCACGTTGTGATGGGATAATTTATCTCACATAATTACACAATTCTTTCCATGGATCAGTGTGGTAGCACTGTTTTTAGGGAACCTGAGAAGGGGTATTTTGGATCGCATTGAAGCCTATGGTGACTAAGGAAATATCCTCAAATAAAAACTAGAAAGAGGCTTTCTGAGAAAGTTTTTTGTGACGTGGGATTTCATCTCACAGAGTTACACCATTCCTTTCATTGAGCAGTTTGCTAACACTGTTTTTGTGGAATCTGCAATATGATATTTGGGAGCGCTTTGAAGCCAGTGGTGATAAAGAAAGTATAATCAGATAAAAACCAAAAAGAAGCTTTCCAATAAACTGCTTTGTGTCATGTGAACTCAACTCACAGATTTACGCTGATCTTTTCATTGAGCAGTTTGCTCACACTGTTCTTTGGGATCTACTATAGGATGTTTTGGAGCACATTGAGGTTATGGTGACAAGGAAATATCCTCAGAAAGCATCTAGAAAGAAACTTTTTCAGAAACTGCTTTGTGGTGTGTGCATCCATCTCACAGAGTTATACGATACTTTGCATACAGCATTTTGTTGCTTTGTTTTGGGGGAATATGAGAAGGGATATTTTGGATTGCCTTAAAGCCTATGGTGACAAGGAAAATATCCTCAGATAAAACCTAGAAAGAAGTTTTCTGAGAAACTTCTTGGTGATGTGTGAGTTCAGCACACAGAGTTACACCTTTCTTTTCATGGAGCAGTTTGATAACACTGTTTTCATGGAATCTGCAAAGGGATATTTACAAGTGCATTGAGACCTATGGTGAAAAAGGAATTATCCTCAGATAAAAACTAGAAGGAAGCTATGTGAGAAACTACTTTGTGATGTGTGAATTCATCTCTCAGGGTTACACTGCCCTTCTCACTAAGCAGTTTCCTAACACTGTTTCTTTGGAATCTTCAATGGGAAATTTCGGAGTGCATTGAAGCTTAGGGGGACAAGCAAAATATCATCATATAAAAACTAGAACGAAGCTTTCTGAGAAATTGCTTTGTGATGTGTTAATTTATCTGCCAGATTTACATGATTCTTTTCATGGATCAATTTATTAGCACTGTTTTTGGAGAATCTTAGAAGGGATATTTTGTATCACATTGGAGTCTATGTTGACAAAGGAAATATTCTCAGAAAAAAAAAACAAGAAAGAAGCTCTATGATAAAGTCCTTTGTGATGTGTGAATTCATCTCACATAGTTACACCTATTTACTCATGGAACAGTTTGCTAACACTGTTTTCGTGAAATCTGCAATGGGATATTTGGGAGCCCATTGAGGCATATAGTGAAAAAGGAAATATCCTCAGATAAAACCTAGAAAGAAGCTTTCTGAGAAACTACTTTGTGGTTTGTGAATTCACCTCACAGTGTTACTTGATTCTTTTCATGGAGCAATTTGGTAGCACTCTTTATGCGGAATCTGAGAAGGGATGTTTTGGATAGCATTAAAGCCTGTTGTGACAAAGGGAATATCCTCAGATAAAAGCTAGAAATAAGCTTCCTGAGAAACTGCTTTGTGATGTGTGAATTCATCTCCCAGATTTACACATTTCTTTTCATGGAGCAGTTTGCTAACAGTGTTCCCATGGCATCTCCAAAGGGATATTTGGGAGTGCATTGAGGTCTATAGTGAAAAAGGAAATATCCTCATAGAAAAACTAGAAAGAAGTTTTCTGAGAATCTGCTTTGTGATATTTGAATTCAAGGCACAGAGTTACACTGTTCCTTTCATGGAGCAGTATGCTAACACTGTTTTCTTGGAATCTACAATGGCATATTTTGGAGCATATTGAATCTTCTGGTAACAAAGGAAATGTCTTCATATAAAAACTAGAAAGAAGCCCTCTGAGAAACTGCTTTATGATATGTTAATTCATCTCAGAGCGTTACACGATTCCTTTCATGGATCAGTTTGGTAGTACTGTTTTTCAGGAATCTGAGAAGGGATATTTCAGATCGTCATGAAGCCTATGGTGACTAAGGTAATATCCACGTACAAAAACTAGAGAGAAGCTTTCTGAGAAAGTTCCTTGGGATGTGTGAATTCACCTCAGAGAGATACACCTTTCTTTTCAAGGAGCAGTTTGCAAACACCATTTTCATGGAATCTGCAAAGGGATATTCTTCAGCACTTTGAGGCCTATGATGAAAATGGTAGTATCCTCAGATAAAACTAGAGAGAAGTTTTCCGAGAAACTGCTTTGTGATGGGTAAATTCACCTCACAGAGCTATGCCATGTTTTTCTTTGAGCCTTTTGATAACACAGTTTTCATGGAGTCTGCAATAGGATATTTGGGAGTGCAGCAAAGTATTTGGTGGCAAAGGAAATATCCACATAGAAAAACCACAAAGAAGCTTTCTGGGAAACCACTTGGTGATGTGATAATTTACCTCACAGAGTTACACAATACTTTTCATGGATCTGTTTGGTAGCACTGTTTTTGGGGAAGCTGAGAAGGGGTATTTTGGATCTCATTGAAGCCTATGGTGACTAAGGAAATATCCTCAGATAAAAACTAGAAAGGAGCTTTCTGAGAAAATTCTTTGTGATATATGAATTCATCTCACAAAGTTAACCTTCCTTTACAAGAAGCAGTTCGCTAACACTGTTTTTGTGGAATATACAAAGGGATATTTTTCAGGGCGTTGAGCCCTTGGTGAAGAAGGAAATATCCTCAGATAAAAACTAGAAAAAGCTTTCTGAGAAAGTGCTTTGTGAAGGGTGAATTCATCTCACAGAGCTATATTGTGCTTTTCTTTGAGCTGTTTGATAACACTGTTTTGTGGAGTCTGCAATAGGATATTTGGGAGTGCTTTGAAGCCTATGATGACAAAGGAAACATCGTCAGAAAAAAAGTTAAAAGAAGCTTTCTGAGAAACTGCTTTTTATTGTGTGAATTCATCTCACAGCGTCACACTGTTGTGTTCATTGACCAGTTTGCTAACACTGTTTTCTTGGAATCTGTAATGGGATATTTCAGAATACATTGAAGTTTATGGTTAAAAAGGAAATTTCCTGAGATAAAAAATAGAAAGAAGCTTTCTGAGGAACTTCTTTGTGATTTTTGAAATCATCTCACAGAGTTACACAATTCTTTTCATGGAGCAGTTTTATCTCACAGTTTTTACGGAATCTGCATTGTTGAAAAAGGAAATATCCTCAGATTTAAACTAAAAAGAAACAGATGGTTGAAAAGGAAATATCCTCAGATAAAACCTAGAAAGAAGCTTTCTGAGAAATTTCTTTGTGATGGGTGAATTCATCACACAGATTTACACATTTTTTTCTTTGAGAGATATTTGGGAGCACATTGAAGCCTATGGTGAAAAAGAAAATATCCTCAGATTTGAACTTGAAAGAACATTTCTGAGAAACTGCTTTGTGATGGGTGAATTCATCTCACAGACTGACACCTTTCCTTTCATTGAGC
This sequence comes from Papio anubis, assembly GCF_008728515.1. Taxonomy (NCBI): domain Eukaryota; kingdom Metazoa; phylum Chordata; class Mammalia; order Primates; family Cercopithecidae; genus Papio; species Papio anubis. The sequence goes on along the minus strand of NW_022159326.1, from coordinate 142,590 downwards.
AGTTTGGTAACACTGTTTTTGTGGCATCTGCACAGGGATATTCGGGAGTGCATAGAGTCCAATGGCACAAAAGGAAATATCTTCATGTAAAAACTGGAGAGAAACTTTCTGAGAATCTCCTTTGTGATGTGTGCATTCATCTCATAGATCTAAATGTTTCTGTTGAGGAAGTACTTTGGCATCTCTGTTTTCATCATTGAAGACTTCATCATTGAAGTCTATGTTGACAAAGGAAATATCCTCAGGTAAAAATCAAAAAGAAGCTTACTGGGAAACTGCCTTGTGATGTGTGAATTCATCTCACAGAGTTACAAAGTTCTTTTCATTGAGAAATTTGCTAACACTTTTGTCATTTAATCTGCAATTAGATATTCAGGAGCGCATTGAGAAATATGGTGAAAATGGAAATATCCTCAGATGAAAACTAGAAAGAAGCTTTCTGAGAAACAGCTTTGGGATGTGTAAATTCATCTCACAGTGTTACACCATTCTTTTCTTGGAGCATTTTGGTAGCACTGTTTTTTTGTATCTGAGAATGGATATTTTGGATCGCATTGAATCCTAGGTTGAAAAAGCAAATATACTCAGATAAAAACCAGAAAGAAGCTTTCTAAGAAACTTCTTTGTGACGTGTGAATTCATCTCACAGAGTTACACGATTCTTTTTTTGGACCAGGTTGCTAACACCATTCTCGTGCAATATACAATAGGATATTTGGGAGCACATTGAAGCCTATGGTGTCAAAGGAAATATCGTCAGGCAAAAAACAAAAAGAAGCTTTCTGAGAAACCGTATTGTGATGTGCTAATTCATCTTGCAGATTAGCACTGTTGTTATCATGGAGCAGTTTGGTGACACTGTTTTTGTGGAGACTACAAAGGGATATTCGCAAGCTCATTGAAGCCCATGGTGAAAAAGGAAAAATGCTTTGTGATCTGTGAATTCATCTCACAGAGTTACATGATTCTTTTCATGGAGCACTTTGGTGGCACTGCTTTTGGGGATTCTCAGAAGAGATATTTTGGATCGCATTGAAGTCTATGGTGACAAAGGAAATATCTTCAGATAAAAATTAGAAAGAAGCTTTCTGAGAAAGTTCTTTGTGGTGTGTGAATTCATCTCACAGTGTTACACTTTTCTTTTCATGGAGAAGTTTGCTAACACTGTTTTCCTGGAATATGCAATGGGATATTTGGGAGTGCCTTGAGGCCAATTTTGAAAATGGGAGTATCATTTTTCAAGATAAAAACTTGAAAGTAGTGTTCTCAGAAACTGCTTTGTGATGCGTGAATTCATCTCTGAGTGTTACACTGTTCTTTGTATTTAGCAGTTTGCTTACTCTGTTTTTTTTTTTTTTTTGGAATCTGCAATCAAATATTTTGGAGCACATAGAAGCTTATGGTGACAAAGGAAATATCCTCATAGAAAGACCAGAAAGAAGCTTTCAGACAAACTGTTTTGTGATGTGTGAATTCAACTCACAGAATTACACTGCACTTTTCATTAAGCAGTTTGCTAACATTGTTTTCTTGGAACCTGCAATGGGATTTTTTGGAAAGCATTCAACCCTAGGGTGACAAAGGAAATATCCTCAGACAAAAACTAGAAAGAAGCTTTCTGAGAAACTGCTTTGTGTTTTGTGAATTCATCTCACAGAGTTACATGATGCTTTTCATGGAACAGTTTGGTTGCACTGTTTTGGGGGAATCTGATAAGGGATTTTTTGGGTCACATTGAAAAACATGGTGAAAAAGGAAATATCCTCAGATAAAAACTAGAAAGAAGCTTTCTGTGAAAGTTCTTTGAGATGTGTGAATTCAACTCACAGAGTTACACCTTTCTTTTCATGGAGCAATTTGCTAAAACTGCCCTCCTGGAATTTGCAAAGCGATATTTGGGAGTGCCTTGAGGCCTTGAGAAGCTTTCTGAGACACTCCTTTGTGATGTGTATGTTCATTTAATAGAGCTAAACGTTTCTGTTGAGAGAACACTTTGGCATCACTGTTTTTGTGGTGTCTGAGAAGGAATATTTGGGAGCACATTGAAGCCTATGGTTTAAAAGGAAATATCAGCATATAAAAACTAAAAAGAAACTTTTTGAGAAACCGCCATGTGATGGGTGAATTCATCTCACAGAGTTACACCTTTCTTTTCGTTGAGCAGTTTGTTAACACTGTTTTTCTGGAATCTGCAAAGGGATATTAGGGAGCACATAGAGTCCAATGGCGAAAAAGGAAACATCTTCAGGTAAAAACTGGAGAGAAGCTTTCTGGGAAACTCCTTCATGATGTCTGCATTCATCTCATAGAACTAAACGTTTCTGTTGATGGAGCAATTTGACATCACTGTTTTTATGGTGTCTGAAAAGGAATATATGGGACCACATTGAAGCCTGTGGTTTAAAAGGAACTACCCACATATAAGAACTAGAAAGAAACTTTCTGAGAAACAGTTCTGTGATGTGTGAATTCATCTCACAGTTACACCCTTCTTTCATGGAGCAGTTTGGTAGCACTGTTTTTTGGGGAAGCTGGTAAGGGATATTTGGATCACATTGAAGCCTATGGTGACAAAGGAAATATCCTCAGAAAAAAACCAAAAAAAAAAAAAAATTCTGAGAAACAGTTTTGTGGTGTGTGAATTCATCTCAGAGATTTACACCTTTCTTTTCCTGGAGCAGTTTGCTAACAATATTTTCATGGAATCTGCAAAGGTATTCGTGAGAACATTGAGGCCTATTATTAAAATGGAAATATGCTTAGACAAAAACTAGAAAGAAGCTTTCTGAGAAACTGCTCTGTAATTGTTAATTCATCTCACAGTGTTACACAATTATTTTCATTGAGCAGTTTGGTAGCATCCTTTTCTTATAATCCACAATGGGATATTTCTATGTGCATTGAAGTATGGTAGCAAAGGAAATATCCTAATTTAAAACTAGAAGGAAGTTTTCTGAGAAACTGCTTTGTGACGTGTTAATGCATCTCACAGAGTTACACTGTTCTTTTCATTGTGTAGTTTCCTAACACTGTTTTCTTGGAATATGGAATGGGATATTTCAGAGCACATTGAGGCTGCCATTGACAAAGGAAATATCATCAGACAAAAACTAGAAGGAAGCTTTCTGAGAAACTGCTTAGTGATTTTTAAATTCATCTCACAGACATACACCTTTTTTTCATGGAGCAGTTTGCTAACACTGTTTTCGTGGAATTTGCAAAGGGATATTTTGGAGTGCATTGAGGCCTATGATGAGAAAGGAAATATCCTCTTATTAAAACAAGAAGGAAGCTTTCTGAGAAAGTGCTTTGTGATGTGTGAATTCATCTCACAGAGTTACACTGTTCTTTTCATTGAGCAGTTTGCTAACACTGTTTTGTTGGAATCTGCTACGGGATATTTCGGAGCGTATTGAAGATTATGGTGACAAAGGAAATATCCTCAGAAAAAAAGGTATTAAGAAGCTTTCTGAGAAACTACTTTGTGATTTGTGAATTCATCTCACAGAGTTACACGTTACTTTTCATGTAGCAGTTTGTTAGCACTGTTTTTGGGCGAATCTGAGAAGGGATATTTTGGATCGCATTGAAGCCTATGGTGACAAAAGAAAAACTCAGATAAAACCTAGAAAGAAGCCTTCTGAGAAACTCCTTTGTGGTGGGTGCATTCATCTCATAGAGTTAAACGTTTCTGTTGAGGGAGTACTTTGACATCGCTCTTTTTGTGGTGTCTTCAAAGGGATATTTCAGAGCGCATTGATGAATATGTTGGAATAGGAAATATCCTCAGATAACAATTAGAAAGAAGCTTCCTGAGAAACTGCTTTGTGATGGGTCAATTTATCTCACAGAGTTACATCATTATTTTCATGGAGCTGTTTGTTAGCACTGTTTTTGTGGAATCTGCAGATGGATATTTTGGAGTGCATAGGGGCCTGAGGTTAAGAAAGAAATTCCTTCAGGTAACCACTGGAGAGAAGCTTTTGGAGAAACTCCTTTGTGATATGTGCATTTGTCTCATAGAGCTCTATGTGGCTGTTGGAGGACGTTTTGCCATCACTGTTTTTGTGGTGTATGAGAAGGGATATTTAGGAGCACATTGAGGTGTATGGTGACAAAGGAAATATTCTCAGATATAAACTAGAAAGAAGTTTTCTGAGAAACTACTTTGTGATGTGCTAATTCATCTCTCAGAGCTGCATGATCCTTTTCTAAGATCAGGTTGGTAGCACTGTTTTTGGGGAATCTGAGAAGGAATATTATGGATAACATTGAAGCCTATGGTGACAAAGGATATATCCTCAGACAAAAAGCAAAAAGAAATTTTCTGAGAAACTGCTTCGTGATGTGTGAATTAATCTCAGAGAGTTACACCATTCTTTTCATTGAAAAGACTGCTAACACTTTTTTCGTGGAATCTGCAATGGGATATTCTGGAGCGCATTGAGGAATATTATGAAAAAGCTAATATCTTCAGATAAAAACTAGAAAGAAGCTCTCAGAGAAACAGCTTTGTGAGGACTGAATTCATCCCACAGAGTTACATCACTCTTTTCATGGAGCACTTTGGTAGCACTGTTTTTGGGGAATCTGAGAAGGGATACTTTGGATACATTGAAGCCTATTGTGACAAAGGAAATATCCTCACATAAAAACTAGAAAGAAGCTTTCTGAGAAACTGCTTTGTGATGTGTGTATTCATCTCACAGAGTTACAGGAATCTGTTCTTGGAGCAGTTTGCTAACACTGTTTTCGTGGAATCTGCAATAGGATATTTGGGAGCTCATTGAAACCAATGGTGACAAAGGAAATATACTTAGGCAAAATAAAATAAAATAAAATAAAATAAAAGCTTTCTGAGAAACTGCTTGTGATGTGTGAATTAATCTCACAGATTTACACTTTTCTTTTCATGGAGCAGTTTGCTAATATTAATTTCGTGTAATCTGCAAAGGAATATTTTCGAGCACATTGAGGTCTACACTGAAAAAGTAATTATCCTAATAAAAAATCAGAAAGAAGATTTCTGAGAAACTGCTTTGTGATTTATGAATTCATCTCACAGAGTTACATGATTCTTTCATGGAGTAGTATGGTAGCACTGGTTTTGGGGAATCTGAGAAGGGATATTTTAGATCGCATTGATGCCTTTAGTTACAAAGAAAATATCCACAGATAAAAATTAGAAAGAAGCATTCTGAGAAAGTTATTTGTGATGTGTGAATTCACCTCACAGAGTTACACCAATCTTTTCATTGAGAAGTTTGCTAACACTTTTCTCATGGAATCTGTAATGGGATATTTGGGAGTGCATTGAGGCATATGGTGAAAAAGTAAATATCCTCAGATAAAAACTAGAAAGAAGCTTTCTGAGAAACCACTTTGTGATGTTTTAATTCATCTCACAGAGTTACAAGATTCTTTTCATGCATCATTTTGGTAGCCCTTTTTTTGGGGAATCTGAGAAGGGATACTTTGGATCGCATTGAAGCCTATGGGGACAAATAAAATATCCTCCGACAGAAACCTAAAAGCAGTTTTCTCAGAAACCGCTTTGTGATGTGTGAATTCATCTCACAGAGTAACACCTTTCTTTTCATGGAGCAGTTTGTTCACTCTGTTTTCGTGGAATCTACAATGTGATACTTGTGAGCTAGTTGAGACCAATGGTGAGAACGGAAATATCCTCAGATAAAAAGCAAAAAGAAGATTTCTGAGAAACTGCTTTGTGATTGGTGAATTCATCTCACAGAGTAGCAGTGTTCTTTTCACTGAGGAGTTTGCTAACACTGTTTTCTTGGAGTCTGCAATGGGATATTTTGGAGCACATAGAAGCTTATGGGGAAAAGGAAATATCCTCAGATAAAAACTAGAAAGAAGATTTCCGAGAAACTGCGTTGTTATTTGTGAATTCATCTCACAGAGTTACAAGAGAGTTTTCATGGAGAAGTTTGTTAAAACTGTTTTTGGAGAATCTGAGAGGGGATATTTTGGATCACTTTGAAGCCTATGGTGACAAAGCAAATATCCTCAGATAAAAACAAGAAAGAAGTTTTCTGAGAAACTTCTTTGTGATGTGTGCATTCATCTCACTGAGGTACACCTTTCTTTACATGGAGCAGTTTGATAACACTGTTTTCATGGGATTTGCAAAGGGATATTTGGGAGCGCATTCAGGTCTATGATGAAATAGGAAATAACTTCAGATAAAAACTAGAAAGAAGCTTTCTGAAACACTGCACTGTGACGTGTAAATACACCTTACAGAATTACACGTTCTTTTCATTGAGCAGATTGATAATACTGTTTTCATGGAATCTGCAATATTATATATGGGAGCACATTGAATCCTAAGGTGGCAAAGGAAATATTCTCAGATTAAAAAAAAAAGAAACTTTCAGAGAAAGTGCGTTGTGATGTGTGAATTCATCTAACAGAATTACACTCTTCTTTTTATTGAGCAATTTGCTAACACTTTTTTCTTGGAATCTTCAATGTGATACTTTGGAGCACACTGAAGCTTATGATGACAAAGGAAATATCCTCAGACAAAAACTAGAAAGAAGCTTTCTGAGAAAATTCTTTGTGGTGTGTTAATTCATCTCACAATGTTACACCACTCTTTTCATGCATCAGTTTGGTAGCATTGTTTTTGAGGAATCTGAGAAGGGATATTTTGAATCACATTGGAGCCTGTGGTGACAAAGTTCATATCCACTGAAAAAAACAAGAAAGAAGCTTTCCGAGAAATGTCTTTGTCATGAGTGATTTCATCTCAGAGAGCTAAACCTTTCTTTTCATGGAGCAGTTTACTATCACTGTTTTCATGGAATCTGCAAAGTAATATTTGGGAGCATATTGAGATCTACAGTGAAAAAGGAAATATCCTCAGATAAAAACTAGAAAGAATCTTTCTGAGAAACTGCTTTGTGATGTGTGAATTCATCTCACAAACTTCCACTGTTCTTTTCTTTGAGCAGTTTGATAACACTTTTTTTTGTGGAATCTGCAATAGGATATTTGGGAGTGCATTGAAGCCTACGATGACAAAGGAAATATCCTCAGATAAAAACTAGAAGGAAGTTTTCATGGAAAGTTCTTTGTGATGTGTGAATTCATCTCACAGACTTACACCTTTCTTTTCATGGAGAAGTTTGCTAACACTGTTTTCGTGTAATCTGCAGTAGGATATTTGGGAGTACATTGAAGCCTATGGTGATTGAGGAATATGGTGAAAATGGAAATATCCTCAGATAAAAACTAGAAAGTAGTTTTGTGAGAAACGGCATTGTGTTATGTGAATTCATCTCACAGAGGTAAACCTTTCTTTTCATGGAACAGTTTGCTAAAACTATTTTCTTGTAATCTGCAAAGTGATATTTTCGAGCACATTGAAGCCTATAGTGAAAAAGGATATATCCTCAAATAAAAAGTACAAAAAATCTATCTGAGAGACTACCTTGTGATGTGTGAATTCATCTCACAGAGTTCCACCATTCTTTTCTTTGAGCATTTTGCTAACAATGTTTTCATGTTATCTGTAATAGGATATTTAGTAGTACATTGAAATCTATGATGACAAAGGAAATATCCTCAGATAATAAACCAAAAGGAAGCTTTCTGAGATAATACTTTATGATGTGTGAATTCATCCTACAGAGTTACAATGTTGTTTTCAATGAGAAGTGTGCTAACACTGTTTTCTTGGAATCTGCAATGGGATATTTCGAAGTGCATTGATGCTTATAGTGACAAAGGAATTATCCTCATAAAAAAACTAGAAAGAAGCTTTCTGTGAAACTTCTTTGTGATTTGTGAATTCATCTCACAGAGTTACCCGATTCTCTTCATGGAGAAGTTTGGTAGCACTGCTTTTGGGGAATCTGAGAAGGGATATTTTGGATTGCATTGAAGCCTATGGTTACAAAATAAATATCCTCAGATAAAAACTAGTAAGAAGCTTTCTGAGAAACTGCCTTGTGATGTGTGAATTCATCTTACAGAGTTAACTTGTTCATTTCATTAAGCAATATGTTCACACTATTTTGTTGGAATCTACAATGGGATATTTAGGATCGCATTGAAGCTTATGGTGAGAAAAAAATATCCTCAGACAAAAACCAAAAAGAACTTTTCGGAGCAACCGCTTTGTGATGTGTGAATTCGTCTCAACACTGTTTTTGTGGAATCTGCAAAGGGATATTCACTAGCGACTTGAGGCACATGGTGAAAAAGGAAATATCATCAGTCAAAAACTAGAAGGAACCTTTCTGAGACACTGCTTTGTGATTTGTGAATTCACCTCACAGAGGTACATGGTTCTTTTCATGGAGCAGTTTGGTAGTTCTGCTTCTGTGGAATCTGAGAAGGGATATTTTGTATTGCATTGACGCCTATGTTAGCAAAGGAAATATCCTCAGATAAAAATCTAGAAAGAAACGTTGGGAGAAACCTATTTGTGATGTGTCAATTCATCTCACAGAATTACACCATTCTTTTCATTGAGAAGTATGTTAACACTTTTTTCATGGAATCTGCGATAGGATACTTGCTAATGTCTTGAGGCAAATGGTGAAAAACGAAATGTCCTCAGATAAAAACTAGAAAGAAGCTTTCTGAAATACAGCTTTGTGATGTGTGAGTTCATCTCACAGAATTACACCCTTCCATTTATGGAGCAGTTTGGTAGCACTCTTTTTGGGGAATCTCAGAAAAGATATTTTGGATCGTATTGAAGCCTAGAGTAACAAAGAAAATATCCTCAGTGAAAAACTAGACATAAGCTTTCTGAGAAACTTCTTCGTGATGCGTGAATTTATCTCACAGAGTTACACAATTCTTTAAATGGTGGAGTTTGCTAACACTGTTATCATGGAATTTGTAAAGAGATATTTGGGAGTGCATTGAGGCCTATGATGAAAAAGGAAATATCCTAGGAAAAAAACAAGAAAGAAGATTTCTGAGAAAATGCTTTGTGATGTGGGAATTCAGCTCACAGAGTTACACTGTTCTTTGCATTCAGCAGTTTGCTTACACTGTTGTCTTGGAATCTGCAATCTGATATTTTGGAGTGCATTGAAGCTTATGGCAACAAAAGTATATATTTTTATATGAAGAGAAACTTTCTGAGAAACCTCTTTCTGATGTATTAATTCATCTCACAGAGTTTCACGATTCTTTTCATGGAGCAGTTTGGTAGCAATGTTTTTGGAGTATCTGAGAGGGGATATTCTGGACCACAATGAACTGTAAGTTGACCCTCAGATAATAACTAGAAAGAAGCTTTCTGAGAAAATTCTTCATGATGGGTGATTTCATCTCACATAGTTACACCTTTCTTTTCATGGAGCAGATTGCTAACACTGTTTTCATGGTATCTGCAAAGGGATATTTGGGAGCGCATTGAAGACTGTAGTGAAAAAGAAAATATCCTCAGATTAAAAGTAGAAAGAATCTTTCTGAGATACTCCTTTCTGATGTGTGAATTCATCTCACAGAGTTACACCATTCTTTTCATTGAGAAGTTTGCTCACACTGTTTTTGTGGAATCTGCAATAGGATATTTGAGAGTGCATTGAAGTCTAAAATGGCAAAGGAAATATCCTCAGATAAAAACCAAAAAGAAGTTTCCTGAGAAACTACTTTCTGATGAGTGAACCCATCTCACAGAGATACACTATTCCTTTCATTGAGAAGTTTGCTAACACTGTTTTCTTCGAATCTTCAATGCAATATTTCTTAGCACATTGAAGCTTTTGGAGACAAAGGAAATATCCTCATACAAAAACTAGAAAGAAGCTTTCTGAGAAACTGATTTGTGATGTGTTAATTCATCTAGCAGGGTTACACGATGCTTTTCATTAATCAGTTTGGTAGCAGTGTTTTTGGGGAATCTGAGAAGGAATATTTTGGATTACATTGAAGTCTATGGTGACAAAGAAAATATCCTGACATAAAAACTAGAAAATAGGTTTCTGAGAAGGTTCTTTCCGATGGATTAATTCAACACAAGTGTAACACCTTTCTTTTCATAGAGCAGTTTGCTAATATTGTTTACCTGGAATCTGCAAAGGGATATTTTAGTGGGTATTGAGGCCTAAAGTGAGAAAGGAAATATCCTCAGACAAAAACTAGAAAGAAACTTTCTAAGAAACTGCTTTGTAATGTTTGAAATCACCTCACAGAGTAACACTGTTCTTCTCAATGAGTAGTTTTCGAACTCTCTTTTCTTGGAATCTGCAATGGGATACTTCGGAGTGCATTGAAGCTTATGGTGACAAAGGAAATATCCTCATATAAAAACTAGAAAGAAGCTTTCTGAGACACTGCTTTGTGATGTGTTAATTCATCTCCAAGTTTTTTTTATTATAATATTTTAAGTTCTTGGGTACATGTGCATAATGTGCAGGTTTGTTACACATGTATACTTGTGCCATGTTGGCGTGCTGCACCCATCAACTCGTCAGCACCCATCAACTCTTCATTTACATCACATATAACTCCCAGTGCAATCCTTCCCCCCTCCCCCCTCCCCATGATACATCCCGGTGTATGATGTTCCCCTTCCCGAGTCCAAGTGATTTCATTGTTCAGTTCCCACCTATGAGTGAGAACATGCGGTGTTTGGTTTGCTGTTCTTGCAATAGTTTGCTGAGAATGATGGCTTCAAGCTGCATCCACATCCCTACAAAGGACACAAACTCATCCTTTTTTATGGCTGCATAGTATTCCATGGTATATACATGCCACATTTTCTTAATCCAGTCTGTCACTGTTGGACATTTGGGTTGATTCCAAGTCTTTGCTATTGTGAATAGTGCTGCAATAAACATATGTGTGCATGTGCCTTTATAACAGCATGATTTATAATCATGGGTATATACCCAGTAATGGGATGGCTGGGTCATATGGTACTTCTAGTTCTAAATCCTTGAGGAATCGCCATACTGTTTTCCATAATGGTTGAACTAGTTTACAATCCCACCAACAGTGTAAAAGTGTTCCTATTTCTCCACATCCTCTCCAGCACCTGTTGTTTCCTGACTTTTTAATGATTGCCATTCTAACTGGTGTGAGATGGTATCTCATTGTGGTTTTGATTTGCATTTCTCTGATGGCCAGTAATGATGAGTATTTTTTCCTGTGTCTGTTGGCTGTATGAATGTCTTCTTTTGAGAACTGTCTGTTCATATCCTTTGCCCACTTTTTGATGGGTTTGTTTGTTTTTATCTTGTAAATTTGTTTGAGTTGTTTGTAGGTTCTGGATATGAGCCCTTTGTCAGATGAGTAGATTGCAAAAATGTTCTCCCATTCTGTAGGTTGCCTGTTCACGCTGATGGTAGTTTCTTTTGCTGTGCAGAAGCTCTTTAGTTTAATTAGATCCCATTTGTCAATTTTGGCTTTTGTCATTGCTTTTGGTGTTTTAGACATGAAGTCCTTGCCCATGCCTATGTCCTGAGTGGTATTACTTAGGTTTTCTTCTAGGTTTTTTATGGTATTAGGTCTAACGTTTAAGTCTCCAATCCATCTTGAATTAATTTTCGTATAAGGAGTAAGGAAAGGATCCAGTTTCAGTTTTCTACTTATGGCTAGCCAATTTTCCCAGCACCATTTATTAAATAGGGAATCCTTTCCCCATTTCTTGTTTTTCTCAGGTTTGTCAAAGATCAGATGGCTGTAGATGTGTGGTATTATTTCTGAGGGCTCTGTTCTGTTCCATTGGTGGTCTATATCTCTGTTTTGGTACCAGTACCATGCTGTTTTGGTTATTGTAGCCTTGTAGTATAGTTTGAAGTCAGGTAGCATGATGTCTCCAGCTTTGTTCTTTTGACTTAGGATTGTCTTGGCAATGTGTGTTCTTTTTTGGTTCCATATGAACTTTAAAGCAGTGTTTTCCACTTCTGTGAAGAAATTTATTGGTAGCTTGTTGGGGATGGCACTGAATCTATAGATTACCTTGGGCAGTATGGCCATTTTCACGATATTGATTCTTCCTATCCATGAGCATGGTATGTTCTTCCATTTGTTTGTGTCCTCTTTGATTTCACTGAGCAGTGGTTTGTATTTCTCCTTGAAGAGGTCCTTTACATCCCTTGTAAGTTGGATTCTTAGGTATTTCATTCTCTTTGAAGCAATTGTGAATGGAAGTTCATTCATGATTTGGCTCTATGTTTGTCTGTTACTGGTGTATAAGAATGTTTGTGATTTTTGCACATTAATTTTGTATCCTGAGACTTTGCTGAAGTTTCTTATCAGCTGAAGGAGATTTTGGGCTGAGACAATGGGGTTTTCTAAATATACAATCATGTCATCTGCAAAGAGGGACAATTTGACTTCCTCTTTTCCTAACTGAATACCGTTGATTTCTTCCTCTTGCCTGATTACCCTAGCCAGAACTTCCAACACTATGTTGAATAGGAGTGGTGAGAGAGGGCATCCCTGTCTTGTGCTAGTTCCAAAGGGAATTTTTCCAGTTTTTGCCCATTCAGTATGATATTGGTTGTGGGTTTGTCATAAATAGCTCTTATGATTTTGAGATACGTTCCATCAATGCTGAATTTATTGAGCGTTTTTAGCATGAAGGGCTGTTGAATTTTGTCAAAGGCCTTTTGTGTATCTACTGAGATAATCATGTGGTTTTTGTCTTTGGTTCTGTTTATATGCTGGATTACAGTTATTGATTTGCATATGTTGAACCAGCCTTGCATCCCAGGGATGAAATCAACTTGATCATAGTGGATAAGCTTTTTGATGTGCTCCTGGATCCTGTTTGCCAGTATTTTATTGAGGATTTTTGCATCGATGTTCATCAGGGATATTGGTCTAAAATTCTATTTGTTGCGTCTCTGCCAGGCTTTGGTGTCAGGATGATATTGGCCTCATAAAATGAGTTAGGGAGGATTCCCTCTTTTTCTATTGATTGGAATAGTTTCAGAAGGAATGGTACCAGCTCCTCCTGGTAACTCTGGTAGAATTCAGCCATCAATTCATCTGGTCCTGAACTTTTTCCGTTGGTAGGCTATTAATTATTGCCTCAATTTCAGAGCCTGCTATTGATCTATTCAGGAATTCACCTTCTTCCTGGTTTAGTCTTGGAAGAGTGTAAGTATCCAGGAAATCATCCATTTCCTCCGTATTTTCTAGTTTATTTGCGTAGAGGTGTTTATAGTATTGTCTGATGGTAGTTTGTATTTTTGTGGGGTCGGTGGTGATATCCCCTTTATCATTTTTTATTGCATCTGTTTGATTCTTCTCTCTTTTCTTCTTTATTAGTCTTGCTAGTGGTCTATCAATTTTGTTGATCTTTTCAAAAAACCAACTCCTGGATTCATTGATTTTTTGGAGGGTTTTTTTGTGTCTCTATCTCCTTCAGTTCTGCTCTGATCTTAGTTATTTCTTGCCTTCTGCTAGCTTTGGAATGTGTTTGCTCTTGCTTCTCTATTTCTTTAATTGTGATATTAGAGTGTCCATTTTAGATCTTTCCAGCTTTCTCTTGTGGGCATTTAGTGCTATAAATTTCCCTCTACACACTGCTTTAAATATGTCCCAGAGATTCTGGTATGTTGTATCTTGGTTCTCATTAGTTTCAAAGGACATCTTTATTTCTGCCTTCATTTCGTTGTGTACCCAGTAGTCATTGAGGAGCAGGTTATTCAGTTTCCATGTAGTTGTGCGTTTTTGATTCAGTTTTTTAGTCCTGAGTGCTAGTTTGATTGCACTGTGGTCTGAGAGACAGTTTGTTATAATTTCTGTTCTTGTCCGTTTGCTGAGGAGTGCTTTACTTCCAATTATGTGGTCAATTTTGGAATAAGTGCGATGTGGTGCTGAGTAGAATGTATATTCTGTTGATTTGGGGTGGAGAGTTCTATAGATGTCTATGAGGTCTGCTTGCTGCAGAGATGAGTTCAATTCCTGGATATCCTTGTTAACTTTCTGTCTCGTTGATCTGTCTAATGTTGACAGTGGAGTGTTGAAGTCTCCCATTATTATTGTATGGGAGTCTAAGTCTGTTTGTAAGTCTCTAAGGACTTGCTTTATGAATCTGGGTGCTCCTGTTTTGGGTGCATATATATTTAGGATAGTTAGGTCTTCCTGTTGAATTGATCCCTTTACCATTATGTAATGGCCTTCCTTTTTCTCTTTTGATCTTTGATGGTTTAAAGTCTGTTTTATCATAGACTGGTATTGCAACCCCTGCTTTTTTGTGTTCTCCATTTGCTTGGTAGATCTTCCTCCATCCCTTTATTTTGAGTCTATGTATGTCTCTGCATGTGAGATGGGTCTCCTGAATACAGCAAACTGATGGATCTTGGCTCTTTATCCAGTTTGCCAGTCTGTGTCTTTTAATTGGACCATTTAGTCCATTTACATTTAAGGTTAAGATTGTTATGTGTGAACTTGACCCTGCCATTATGATATTAACTGGTTATTTTGCTCATTACTTGATGCAGTTTCTTCCTAGCCTCGATGGTCTTTATATTTTGGCATGTTTTTGCAATGACTGTTACCAGTTCTTCCTTTCCATGTTTAGTGCTTCCTTCAGGGTCTCTTGTAAGGCAGGCCTAGTGGTGACAAAATCTCTAAGCATTTGCTTATCTGTAAAGGATTTTACTTCTCCTTCACTTATGAAACTTTGTTTGGCTGGATATGAAATTCTGGGTTGAAAATTCTTTTCTTTAAGTATGTTGAATATTGGCCCCCACTCTCTTCTGGCTTGGAGAGTTTCTGCTGAGAGAACTGCTGTTAGTCTGATGGGTTTCCCTTTGTGGATAACCCGACTTTTCTATCTGGCTGCCCTTAAGATTTTTTTCCTTCATTTCAACTTTGGTGAATCTGGCAATTATGTGTCTTGGAGTTGCTCTTCTCAAGGAGTATCTTTGTGGTGTTCTCTGTATTTCCTGAATTTGAATATTGGCCTGCCCTACTAGGTTGGGGAAGTTCTCCTGTATGATATCCTGAAGAGTGTTTTCCAACTTCATTCCATTTTCCCCCTCACTTTCAGGTACCCCAATCAGACGTAGATTTGGTCTTTTTACATAATCCCATACTTCTTGCAGGCTTTGTTCATTTCTTTTTCTTCTTTGTTCTTTTGGTTTCTCTTCTCACTTCATTTCATTCATTTGATCCTCAATCACTGATACTCTTTCTTCCAGTTGATCGAGTCAGTTACTGAAGCTTGTGCATTTGTCACGTATTTCTCATGTCATGGTTTTCATGTCTGTCATTTCGTTTATAACCTTCTCTGCATTAATTATTCTAGCTGTCAATTCTTCCACTCTTTTTTCAAGATTTTTAGTTTCTTTGCGCTGGGTACGTAATTCTTCCTTTAGCTCTTAGAAGTTTAATGGACTGAAGCCTTCTTCTCTCATCTTGTCAAAGTTGTTCTCCATCCAGCTTTGATCCGTTGCTGGCGATGAGTTGTGCTGCTTTGCAGGGGGAGATGCGCTCTTATTTTTTGAATTTCCAGCTTTTCTGCCCTGCTTTTTCCCCATCTTTGTGATTTTATCTGCCTCTGGTCTTTGATGATGGTGACGTACTGATGGGGTTTTGGTGTAGGTGTCCTTCCTGTTTGATAGTTTTCCCTCTAACAGTCAGGACCCTCGGCTGTAAGTCTGTTGGAGATTATCTGAGGTCCACTCCAGACCCTGTTTGCCTGGGTGGCAGCAGCAGATACTGCAGAAGAGAGAATATTGCTGTACAGCGAGTGTACCTGTCTGATTCTTGCTTTGGAAGCTTCCTCTCAGGGGTGTACTCCACCCTGTGAGATGTGGGGTGTCAGACTGCCTCTAGTGGAGGTTGTCTCCCAGTTAGGCTACTCAGGGGTCAGGGACCCACTTGAGCAGGCAGTCTGTCCCTTCTCAGATCTCAACCTCCGTGTTGGGAGAAGCACTGCTCTCTTCAAGGCTGTCAGACAGAGTCATTTGCGTCTGCAGAGGTTTCTGCTGCTTTTTTGTTGTTGTTGTTTAGCTGTGCCCTGTCCCCAGAGGTGGAGTCTACAGAGACAGGCAGGTTTCCTTGAGCTGCTGTGAGCTCCACCCAGTTGGAGCTTCCCAGCAGCTTTGTTTACCTACTTAAGCCTCAGCCATGGCGGGTGCCCCTCCCCCAGCCTCGCTGCTGCCTTGCGGTTAGATCGCAGACTGCTGTGCTAGCAATGAGGGAGGCTCCGTGGGCATGGGAGCCTCTCGTCCAGGTGTGGGGTATTATTTCCTGGTGTGCCCATTTGCTTAAAGTGCCGTATTGGGGTGGAAGTTACCCGATTTTCCAGGTGTTGTGTGTCTTAGTTCCCCTGGCTAGGAAAAGGGATTCCCTTCCCCCTTGCGCTTCCCAGGTGAGGCGATGCCTTGCCCTGCTTCAGCTCTCGCTGGTTGGGCTGCAGCAGGTGACCAGCACTGATTTTCCAGCACTCCTTATTGAGATGACCCCAGTACCTCAGTTGAAAATGCAGAAATCCCTGGTCTTCTGTGTTGCTCGCACTGGGAGTTGGAGACTGGAGCTGTTCCTATTCAACCATCTTGCTCCGTCCTCAAATCTAGAAAGAAACTTTCTGAGAAACTTCTGTGTGTTGTATGAATTAACGTCACAGAGTTACACCTTTCTTTTCATTGAGAAGTGCGCTGACACTTTTTTCTTGGAATCTGCAATGGGACATTCTGGATCACATTGAGGGCTATGGTCAAAAAGTAAATATCCTCAGATAAAATCTAGAAAGAAGCTTTTGGAGAAGCAACTTTTGGATGTGTGAATTCACCTCACAGAGATGCACTGCTACTTTCTTTCAGCAGTATGATAACACTGTTTTCATTGAATCTGTAACAGGATATTTGGGAGCACGTTGAAGCCTATGGTGACAAAGGAAATATCCTAAGAAAAAAAAACAGAAAGAAGCTTTCTGAGAAACTTCTTTTTGATGTGTGAATTCAACTGATGGATTTACACCTTTCTTTTCATGGAGAACTTTGCAAACACTATTTTCATGGAAACCGCAAAGGTATATTTGCAAGTGCATTGAGGCAAACGGTGAAAAAGAAAATATTCTTGGACAGAAACTGGAAAGATTTCTGAGAAACAACTGTGTGATGTTTGAACTCATCTCAAAACGTTACACCATACTTTTCATGGAGAAGATGGGTAACACTGTTTTAAGGGAAATTGAGAAGGAATACTTTGGATCGCATTGATGCCTATGGTGACAAAGGAAATACCCTCAGATAAAAACTAGAAAGAAACTTTCTTAAAAAGTTTTTCATGATGTGTGAATTCATCTTACAGAGATCCACAGTTATTTTCATTGAGGAGTTTGATAATACTGTTTTCGTGGAGTCTGCAATAGCATATTTGGGAGCGCATTGAAGAATATGATGAGAAAGGAAATATCCCCAGACAAAAACCAGAAAGCTTTCTGAGAAACTTTTTTGAGATGTGTGAATTCATCTTATAGAGATACACCTTCCTTTTCATGGAGTTGTTTCCTAACACTGTTTTTGTGGAATCTGCAAAGGGATAATCACGAGCGCTTTGAGGTCTATGGTGAAAAAGGAACTATCCTCAGACAAAAACCAGAAAGAAGCTTTCAGAGAAACTACTTTGTGATGTGTGAATTCATCTCACAGAGTTACACGATTCTTTTCATGGAGCAGTTTGGTAGCACTGTTTTTGGGGAATCTGAGAAGGGATTTTTTGGATCACATTGAAGCTTATGGTGACAAAGGAAAGATCCTCAGATAAAAACTAGAAAAAAGCTTTCTGAGAAACAGCTTTCTGAAGAGTTAATTCATCTCACAGAGTTACACGATTCTTTTCATGGATCAGTTTGGTAGCACTGTTTTTGGGGAATCTGAGAAGGGATATTTTGGGTCACATTGAAGCCTATGGTGATAAAGGAATTATCCTCAATTAAAAACTAGAAAGAGGATTTCTGAGAAACTACTTCATCATGTGTGAACTCATCTCACAGAGTGACACTGTGGTTTTCAATGAGCGGTTTGATAACACTCTTTTCGTGGAATCTGCAATAGGATATTTGGGAGAACATTGAAGCCTATGGTGAAATAGGAAATATCCTCCAACAAAAACCAAAAAGAAGCTTTCTCAAAAACTACTTCGAGATGTGTGAATTCATCTCACAGATTTACACCTTTCTTTTTATGGAGCAGTGTGCTAACACTATTTTCCTGGAATCTACAAAGGGATATTCATGAACACATTGAGGCAAATGGTGAAAAAGGAAATATCCTCAGATAAAAACTAGAAAGAAGCTTTCTGCGAAAGTTCTTTGTGATGTGTGAATTCATTTCACAGAGTTGCACCTTTCTTTTCATGTGACAGTTTGCCAACACTGTTTTTGTGGAATGCACAATGGAATATTTCAGAGTGCTTTGAAACTTACGGTGACAAAGGATATATCCTCAGACAAAAATGAGAAAGAAGCTTTCTGAGAAAGTTCTTTGTGACGTGTGAATTCATTTCACCTTTCTTTTCAGGTAGTGGTTTGCCAATGCTGTTTTTGTGGAATACACAATGGAATATTTTGGAGTGCTTTGAAGCTTATGGTGATAAAGGATATATCTTCAGACAAAAACTAGAAAGAAGCTTTCTGAGAAACCGCTTTGTGATGTCTTAATTCGTCTCACAGAGTTCAATTATTCTTTTCAAGGACCACTTTGGTAACACTGTTTTTGAGGAATCTGAGAAGGAATATTTTGGATTGCATAGAAGCCTATGGTGACAAAGGAAATATTCTCAGATAAAAACTAGAAAGAGGCTTTCTGAGAAAGTTCCTTGTGATGTGTGAATTCATCTCATGGAGTTACACCTTTCTTTTCATGCAGCACCTTGCTAACATTATTTTCATCGAATCTGCAAAGGGATATTTGGGAGTATATTGAAGCCTATAGTGAAAAGGGAAATATCTTCAGATAAAAACTAAAAAGAAACTTTCTGAGAAACTGCGTTGTTACGTGTAAATTCATCTCACAGAATTACACTGTTCTTTTCATTGAGCAGTTTGCTAACAGTGTTTTCTTGGAATCTGCAATGGGATATTTCAGAGCGCATTGTAGCTTATGGTGACAAAGAAAATATCCTCATTAAAAAAAACAGAAAGAAGCATTCTGAGAAACTGCTTTGTGATGTGCTAATTCATCTCAGAGAGTTAACAATTCTGTTCATGGAGCAGTTTGGTAGCACTGTTTTTGGGAATCTGAGAAGAGATATTTTGGATAGCATTGAAGTCAATAGTGACTAGGAAATATCCTCAGATAAAAAAAAAACTGGAAAGAAGCTTTCTGAGAAACTTGTTTCTGATATGTGAATTCGCCTCACAGAGATACAGCTTTCTTTTCATGGATCAGTTTTCCAGAACTGATTTTGGGGAATTTGAAAAGGGATATTTTGAATCACATTGAAGCATATGGTGACAAAGGAAAAATCCTCAGATAATAACTAGAGAGAAGCTGTCTAAGAAATTTCTTTGTTATTTGTGATTTCATCTCACAGAGTTACAACTTTATTTTCATGAAGCAGTTTTGTAACACTGTTTTCCTGGAATCTGGAAGGCATATTTGGGAGAACATTGAGTAATATAGTGAAAAGGGAAACAACCTCATTTAAAAACGAGAAAGAAGTTTTCTGGGAAACTGCTTTACGATGTGTGAATTCATTTCACAGAGTTACACTGTTGTTTTCATTGAGCAGTTTTATAACACTATTTTCATGGAATCTGCCATATTATAATTTGGAACACATCGAAGCCTATGGTGACAAAGGAAATATCATCAGATGATAATATGAAAGATGCTTTCTGAGAAACTGCTTTCTGATCTGTGAATACATTTCACACAGTTACACTGTTCTTTTCATCAAGCAGTTTGCTAACACTGTTTTCTTGGAATCTGCAATGGGATATTTTGGAGCACCTTGAAGCTTATTGTGGCAAAGGAAATGTTCACATGTAAAAACTAGAAAGAAGCATTTTGAGAAATGACTTTGTGATGTGCTAATTCATCTCACAGGGTTACATGATTCTTTTCATGGAGCCATTTGGTAGCACTGTTTTTGGGGAATATGAGAAGGGATATTTTGGATTGCATAGAAGTCTATGGTTACTAAGGAAAAATCCTCAGATAAAAACAAGAAAGATGCTTTCTGAGAAAGTTCTTTGTGATGTGTGATTTCATGTCACTGAGTCACAACTTTCTTTCCATGGAGCAGTTTGCTAACACTGTTTTCACGAAATCTGCAAAGGGATATTTGGGAGCACATTGAGGCCTGTGGTGAAAAAGGAAATATCTTCAGATGAAAACTACAAAGAAGGTTTCTGAGAAACTGCTTTGTGATGTGTGAATTCATCTTTCAAAGTTACACTGTTCTTTTCATTGAGCATTTTGCTACCACTGTTTTCTTGGAATCTGCATTGGGATATTTCAGAGCACATTGAAGCTCATTTTCACAAAGGAAATATCATCAGACAAAAACTAGAAAGAAAGTTTCTGAGACACACCTTTGTGATGTGTGAATTCATTTCACAGAAGTACACCACGGTTTTCATGGAGCAGTTTGGTAGCACTGTTTTTGGAGAATCTGAGAAGAGATATTTTGAATCACCTTGAAGCCTATGGTGATAAAGGAATACCCTCAGATAAAAACTAGAAAGAAGCTTTCTAAGAACCTTGTTTGTGATGTGTGAATTCATATCACTGATGTACACCATTCTTTTCATATAGCAGTGAGCTAACAAAGTTTGCGTGGAATCTGCAAAGGGATATTTGGGAGCACATTGAGAACTATAGTGAAAAAGGAAATATCCTCACATATAAACTAAAAAGAAATTGTCTGAGAAACTGCTTTGTGATGTGTGAATTCATCTCAAAGAGTTGCACCGTACTTTTTATTGGGCAGTCTGATAACACTGGTTTCATGGAATCTGTAATAGGACACTTGGGAACGCATTGAAGTCTACAGTGAAAAAGGAAATATCCTCAGATAAAAAATGAAAAGAAGTTTTCTGAGAAACTGCTTTGTGATGTGTGAATTCATCTCACAGAGTTACACAGTTCTTCTCATTGAGCAGTATGCTAACACTGTTTTTGTGGAATCTGCAAAAGGATATTTTGGAATGCATTGAAGCCTATAGTGAAAAATGAAATATCTTCAAATAATAACTAGAAAATTGCTTTCTGAGAAATTGCTTAGTGATGTTTGAATTCATCTCAAGGGTTATACTGTTCCTTTCATTGATCAGTTTGCTACCACTGTTTTCTTGGAATCTGGAATGCGATATTTCAGAGCACATTGAAGTTTATTTTGGCAAAGGAAATATCCTCAGACAAAAACTAGAAAGTTTCTGAGAAACACCTTTGTGATGTGTGAGTTCATCTCACAGTTACACAACAGTTTTCATGGAGCAGTTTGGTAACAGCAGTGTTTTTGGGGATTCTGAGAAGGGATATTTTGAATCACCTTGAATCCTATGGTGACAAGGGAAATATCTTCAAATAAAAACTAGAAAGAAGCTTTCTGAGAAACTTGTTTGTGATGTGTGAATTCATCTCACAGAGGTACACCTTTCTTTTCATGTAGCCGTTTGTTAACACACTTTTCGTGGAATTTGCAAGGGAATATTTGGGAGCGCATTGAGGGCTATAGTGAAAAAGGAAATATCCTCAGATAAAAACTAGAAAGAAATTTTCTGAGAAACTGCTTTGCGATGTGTAAATTTATCTCACAGAGTTACATCGTACTTTTCATTGGGCAGTTTGTTAACCCTGGTTTCAAGGAATCTGTAATAGGATACTTGGGATCACATTGAAGCCTATGGTGACAAAGGAAATATCCTTGGATAAAAACTAGAAATAAGCTTTCTGAGAAACTGCTTTGTGATGTAGGATTTCATCTCACAGAGATACATCACTCTTTTCACTGAGCAGTATGCGAGCCCTGCATTCGTGGAATCTGCAATAAGATATTTTGGAGCGCATTGAAGCCTTAGGTGAAAAATCAATTATCTTCAAATAATAACTAGAAAGTAGCTTTCTGAGAAACTGCTTAGTGATGTGTCAATTCATCTCACAGAATTAAACTGTTCTATTCATTGAGCAGTAGGTTAACACTGTTTTCATGGGATCTGCAAAGGGATACTTTGAATCACATTGAAGCCTATGATGACAATGGGAATATCCTCAGATAAAAACTAGAAAGAAGCTTTCTGAGAAACTTCTTTGTGATGTGTGAATTCATCTCACAGAATTACACTTTTCTTTTCATGGAGCAGTTTGCTAACACTGTTTTCCTAGTATCTACAATGGGATATTTCGGAGCACATTTAAGCCTATGGTGAAAAAGGAAATATCCTCAAACAAAAACTAGAATGAAGTTTTCTGAGAAACTGCTTTGTAATTTTTGAATTAATCTCACAGAGTTACACGATTCTTTTCATAGAGTAGTTTGGTTACACTGTCTTTTGGGAATCTGAGAAGGGATATTTTGGATCACATTGAATCTTTTGGGTGACAGAGGAAATATCCTCATATAAATACTCGAAAGAAACTTTCTGAGTAACTGCTTTGAAATGTGTTAATTCATCTCACAGTGTTACATGATTATTTTCATGGATCAGTCTGTTAGCGCTGTTTTTGGGGAATCTGAGAAAAGATATTTTGGATTGCATTGAAGCCTATGGTGACAAAGGAAATATCCTCAGATAAAAACTAGAAAGAAGCTTTCTGAGTAGGTTCTTTGTGATGTGTGAATTCATCTCACAGTGTTACACCTTTCTTTTAATTTAGCAGTTTCCTAACACTGTTTTTGTGGAATCTACAATAGGATATTTGGGAATGCATTGAAGCCTATGGTGACAAAGAAAATATCCTTAGATAAAAACCAAAAAGAAGCTGTCTGAGAAACTGTTTTGTGATGTGTGAATTCATCTAACAGAGTTACACTGTTCTTTTCATTAAGCAATTGGCTAAAACTGTTATCTTGGAATCTGAGTGGGATATTTCAGAGCACTTTGAAGCTTATGGTGACAAAGCAAATATCCTAAGAAAAAAACCAGAATGAAGCTTTCTGAGAAACTGCTTTGTGACTTTTGAATTCATCTCAATGAGTTACACCATTCTTTTCATGTAGCAGTTGGTAACACTGTTTTTCGGGAATCTGAGAAAGGATATTTTGGGTCACATTGAAGCCTATGGTGACAAAGGAAAAATCCTCCTATAACACTAGAAAGAAGGTTTCTGAGAAACTTCTTTGAGATGTGTTAATTCATCTCACAGCATTACATGATTGTTTTCATGGATCATTCTGCTAGCACTGTTTTTCAGGAATCTGAAAGAGGATATTTTGGATCACATTGAAGCCTATAGTGAAAAAGGAAATATCCTTAGATAAAAACAAGAAAGAAGTTTTCTGAGGAATGTTCTTTGTGATGTGTGAATTCATCTCACAGTGTTACACCTTTCTTTTCATGGAACAGTTTGCTAACACTGTTTTCGTGGAATCTGCAGTAGGATATTTGGAAGCACTTTGAAGACTGTGGTGACAAAGGAAATATCCATACTTAAAAACCAAATAGAGGCTTTCTGAGAAACTGGCTTGTGGTGTGTGAATTCGTCTCACAGAGTTACACTGTTCTTTTCATTGAGCAGTTTGCTAACACTGTTTTCTTGGTATCTGCAATGGAATCTTGCAGAGCACATTGAAGCTTATGGTGACGAAATATCCTCAGTCAAAAACTAGAAGGAAGCTTTCTGAGAAACAGCTTTGTGATTTGTGAATTCATCTCATGGAGTTACACCATTCTTTTAATGGAGAAGCTTGTTCAAACTGTTTTTGTGGAATCTGCAAGGGGATATTCTGGAGCACATTGAGTCCTGTGGTGAAAAAGGAAATATCCTCAGATAAAAACTAGAAAGAAGATTTCTGAGAAACTACACTGTGATGTGTGAATTCATCTCATGGATTTACACTGTTCTTTTCATTTGGCTGTTTTTTAACCCTGTTTTGTTGCAATCTTCAATGAGGTATTTTGGAGCGCATTGAGGCTTATGGTGACAAAGGAAATACCCTCACATAAAAATTAGAGAGAAGCTTTCTGAGAACATGCTTTGTGACGTCTTCAATTCATCTCACAGAGCTACAGGATTCTTTTCATGGATCAGATTCATAGCACTGTTTTGGGGGAATCTGAGAATGGATATTTTGGATCACATTTAAGCCTCTAGTAACAAAGGAAATAAACTCAGATAAAAACTAAAAAGAAGTTTTCTGAGAAAGTTCTTTGTGATGTGTGAATTCATCTCACAGAGATAAACATCTCTTTTCATGTACTAGTTTGCTACACTGTTTTTGTGGAATCTGTAAAGGGATATTTGGGAGTGCATTCAGGCCTATAGTGAAAAAGAAAATATCCTCACATTAAAAATTAGAAGGAAGGTTCTAAGAAACTGCTTTGTGATGTGTGAATTCATCTCAGAGATTTACACCATTCTTTTCATTGAACAGTTTGATAACACTGTTTTCATTGAATCTGCAATAGGATATTTGGGAGCACATTGAATCCTATGATGACAAAGGAAATATCCTAAGAAAAAAAACAAAAAGAAGCTTTCTGAGAAACTTCTTTTTGATGTGTGAATTCAACTGACAGATTTACACCTTTCTTTTCATGAAGCACTTTGCAAACACCACTTTCGTGGAAACTGCAAAGGTATATTTGCAAGTGCATTGAGACAAATGGTGAAAAAGAAAATATTCTCAGATAGAAACTGGAAAGATTTCTGAGAAACAGCTTTGTGATGTTTGAACTCATCTCACAGCGTTACACCATACTTTTCATGGAGAAGATGGGTAGCACTGTTTTGGGGGAAATTAAGAAGGAATACGTTGGATCACATTGATGTCTATGTTGACAAAGGAAATACCCTCAGATAAAAACTAGAAAGAAGCTTTCTTAAAAAGTATTTTGTGATGTGTGAATTCATCTCACAGAGATGCACAGTTGTTTTCATTGAGGAGCTTGATAATACTCTTTTCGTGGAGTCTACAATAGCATATTTGGGAGCGCATTGAAGAATATGATGAGAAAGGAAATATCACCAGACAAAAACTAGAAAGAAGCTCTCTGAGAAACTTTTTTGAGATTTGTGAATTCATCTCACAGA
Organism: Papio anubis; assembly: GCF_008728515.1. NCBI lineage: Eukaryota > Metazoa > Chordata > Mammalia > Primates > Cercopithecidae > Papio > Papio anubis. Next base: position 117,433 of record NW_022159326.1, on the reverse strand, counting down.
GATACACCTTCCTTTTCATGGAGTAGTTTGCTAACACTGTTTTTGTGGAATCTGCAAAGGCATAATCACAAGCGCATTGAGGTGTATGGTGAAAAAGGGACTATCCTCAGACAAAAACCAGAAAGAAACTTTCAGAGAAACTGCTTTGTGATGTGTGAATTCATCGTACAGAGTTTAACCAATCTTTTAAATGATAACTTTGAAAACACTGTTTTCATGGAATCTGCAATAGGATATTTGGAATGCATTGAAGCCTAAGGTAACAAAGGAAATATCGTAGATAAAAATTAGAAAGAAGCTTTCTGAGAAACTTCTTGTTGATGTGTGAATTCATCTCACAGAGTTACACTGTTCTTTTTATTGAGCAGTTTGCTAACACTGTTTTCTTGGAATCTGCAATGGGATACTTCGGAGTGCAATGAAGCTTATGGTGTCAAAGGAAATAACTTCAGACAAAAAATAGAAAGAAGCTTTCTGAGAAACCGTTTTGTGATGTGTTAATTCATCCCACACAGTTACACAATTCTTTTCACGGATCAGTTTGCTAGCAGTGTTTTTGGGGAATCTGAGAATGGATATTTTGGATCGCATTGAAGCCTATGATGACAAACGAAATATCCTCACATAAAAACTAGAAAGAAGATTTCTGAGAAAGTTTTTGTGATGTGTGAATTCATCTCACAGAGTTACACCATTTTTTTCATGGAGCAACTTGCCAACACTCTTCATAGAAACTGCAAAGGCATATTTGGGGCACAATGAGGCCTATGGTGAAAAAGGAAATATCCTCAGATAAAAACAAGAAAGACGTTTTCTGAGATACTGCTTTATGATGTGTTAATTCGACTCACAGATTTACATGATTCTTTTTGTGGATCCATTTGGCAGCACTGTTTTTGGGAAGTCTGAGAAGGGATACTTTGCATCGCATAGAAAAATATGATGACAAAGGAAATATCCTCAGATAAAAAAGAGAAAGAAGCTTTCTGAGAAACTGCTTTGTGATGTGTAATTTCATCTCACAGAATTACAATTTTCTTTCGTTGTAGAGGTTTGGTAACCTGTTTTCGTAAAATCTGCAAAGGAATATTTGGGAGAGCATTGAGGCCTAGGTGAAAAAGGAAATATCCTCAGACAAAAACTACAAAGAAGTTTTCAGAGAAACTGCTTTGTGATGTGTGAATTCAACTCACAGAGGTACACTGTTGCTATCATTGAGCAGTTTGCAACCACTGTTTTCTTGGAATCTGCAATGGGATATTTCAGAGAGCATTTAAGCTTATTTTCTAAAAGGAAATATGCACAGGAAAAACACTAAAAAGAAGTTTTGTGTGAAACCACTTTGTGGTGTGTTAAATCATCTCACAGAATTCCATGATTCTTTTCATGGATCAGTTTCATAGCACTATTTTTGAGGAATCTGAGAAGGTATATTTTGGATGGCATTGAAGCCTATGATGACAAAGGAAATATCCTCAGACAAAAACCAAAAAGAAGCTTTCTGAGAAACTTCTTGTGGTGTGTGAATTAATCTCACAGAGTTTCAACTTTCTTTTCATGGAGGAGTTTCTTAACACTGTTTTTGTGGAATCTGCAAAAGGATATTTTGGAGCACATTGAGGCCTACAATGATAAAGGAAAAATCTTCAGATAAAAACCAGAAACAAGCTTTCTGAGAAATTCCTTTGTGATGTGTGAATTCATCTCACAGAGTTACTCTGTTCTTTTCATTGAGCACTTTGCCAACACTGTTTTCTTGGAATCTGCAATGGGATATTTCAGAGTGCATTCATGCTTATGGTGACAAATTAAATAATATCATATAAAAACCAGAAAGAAGCTTTCTGAGAGACCATTATTGATGTGTTAATTCAACCCACACAGCTACACAATTCTTTTCATGGATCCGTTTGCTGGCAGTGTTTTGGGGGAATCTGAGAAGGGATATTTTGGATCGCATTGAAGCCTGTGGTGACAAAGGAAATATCCTCATATAAAAACTGGAAAGAAACTTTCAGAGGAACCGCTTTGTGATGTGTTAATTCATCTCACAGAGTTACAGGTTTCTTTTCTTGGAGCAGTTTGCAATAACTGTACTGTTTTTGGGGAATCTGCAGAGGTTTATTTGGGAGTGCATTATGATCAATGGAGAGAAAATAAATATCCTCAGATGAAAACGAGAAAGAAGCTTTCTAACAAACTACTTTGTGATGTGTGAATTCATCTCACAGAGTTACACCATACTTTTCATGGAGCTGTTTGGTAGCACTCTTTTTGGGTATCTGAGAAGGGATATTTTGGATCATTGAAGTCTATGGTGACAAAGAAATTATCCTCAAATAAAAACCAGAAAGAAGCTTTCTGAGAGACTTCTTTGTGAAGTGTGAATTCACCTCACAAGGTTATACCTTTCTATTCATGGAGCAGTTTGCTTACAATCTTTTCATGGAATCTGCGAAGGGGTATTTGAGAGAGCATTGTGGCCTATGGTGATAAAGGAAACATGCTCAGATAAAAACGGAAAAGAAGTTTTCTGAGAAACTGCTTTATGATGTGTTAATTCATCTCACAGATTTTCACAATTCTTTTCATGGATCTGCTTGGTAGCACTGTTGTTGGGTAATCTGAGAAGGGATATTTTGGATTGCATTGAAGAATATGGTGACAAAGGAAATATCCCCAGTTAAAACTAGAAAGAGGTTTTCTGAGAAAAATCTGTGTGATATGTGAATACATCTCACAAAGTTACACTGTTCATTTCATTGAGCAGTTTGTTAACAGTTTTCTTGGAATCTGCAAAGGGATATTTGGGAGTGCATTGAGGTGTACAGTGAAAAGGGAAATATCCTCAGATAAAAACTAGAAAGAAGCTTTCTGAGAAACTGTTTTGTGATGTGAGAATTCATCTCACAAATTTACACTGTTCATTTCATTGAGCAGTTTGTTAACACTGTTTTCTTGGAATCTGCAATGCTATATTTCAGACCTCCTTGAAGCTTATGGTGACAAAGGAAATATTCTCATGTAAAAACTAGAAAGAAGCTTTCTGAGAAACTGCTTTGTAATGTGTTAATTCATCTCACAGAGTTCAAGATTCTTTTCATCGAGCTGTTTGGTAGCATAGTTATTGCAGAATCAAGAATGGATATTTCAAATCATATTGAATTCTATGGTGATTAAGGAAATATCCTCAGATAAAACTAGAAAGAAGATTTCTGAGAAACTTGTTTGTGATGTGTGAATTCATCTCACATTGTTACACCTTTGCTTTCATGAAGCAGTTTTCTGGCACTGTTTTGGGGGAATCTGAGAAGGAATATTTTGAACTGCATTGAAGCATGTGGTGACAAAGGAAATATCCTCAGTTAAAAACTAGAAAGAAGATTTCTGAGAAGCAGTTTTATGATGTGTGAATTCATCTTACAAAGTTACTCTGTTCTTTTCTTTTTTTTTAAATTTATTTATTATTATTATACTTTAAGTTGTAGGGTACATGTGCATAACGTGCAGGTTTGTTACATATGTATACTTGTGCCATGTTGGTGTGCTGCACCCATCAACTCATCATTTACATCAGGTATAACTCCCAATGCAATCCCTCCCCCCTCCCCCCTCCCCATGATAGGCCCCGGTGTGTGATGTTCCCCTTCCTGAGTCCAAGTGATCTCATTGTTCAGTTCCCACCTATGAGTGAGAACATGCGGTGTTTGGTTTTCTGTTCTTGTGATAGTTTGCTAAGAATGATGGTTTCCAGCTGCAACCATGTCCCTACAAAGGACGCAAACTCATCCTTAGCAAGAGCAAACACATTCCAAAGCTAGCAGAAGGCAAGAAATAGCTAAGATCAGAGCAGAACTGAAGGAGATAGAGACACAAAAAACCCTCCAAAACATCAATGAATCCAGGAGTTGGTTTTTTGAAAAGATCAACAAAATTGACAGACCACTAGCAAGACTAATAAAGAAGAAAAGAGAGAAGAATCAAATCGATGCAATTAAAAATGATAAAGGGGATATCACCACCGACCCCACAGAAATACAAACTACCATCAGAGAATACTATAAACACCTCTACGCAAATAAACTGGAAAACCTAGAAGAAATGGATAATTTCCTGGACACTTACACTCTTCCAAGACTAAACCAGGAAGAAGTTGAATCCCTGAATAGACCAATAGTAGGCTCTGAAATTGAGGCAATAATTAATAGCGTACCAACCAAAAAAAGTCCAGGACCAGATGGATTCACAGCTGAATTCTACCAGAGGTATAAGGAGGAGTTGGTACCATTCCTTCTGAAACTATTCCAATCAATAGAAAAAGAGGGAATCCTCCCTAACTCATTTTATGAGGCCAACATCATCCTGATACCAAAGCCTGGCAGAGACACAACAAAAAAAGAGAATTTTAGACCAATATCCCTGATGAACATCGATGCAAAAATCCTCAATAAAATACTGGCAAACCGGATTCAACAACACATCAAAAAGCTTATCCACCATGATCAAGTGGGCTTCATCCCTGGGATACTCTGTTCTTTTCATTGAGAAGTTTAGTAACACTGTTTTCATGGAATCTACAATAGGATATTATGGATTACATTGAAGCCTATGGTGACATAGGAAATATCCTCAGATAAAAACTATAAAAAAAAGGTTTCTGAGAAAGTTCTTTGTGATGTGTGATTTGATCTCACATAGTTACACCATTTTTTTAAAGGAGAAGTTTGCTAACACTGTTTTCGTGGAATCTACAAAGGGATATTTGGGAGCACATTGATTCATTTAGTGAAATACGAAATATCCTCAGGTAATAACTATAAAGAATCTTTATGAGAAAGTGCTTTATGATGTGTGAATTCATCCCACAGAGTTTCACCACTCTTTCCTGGAGCAGTCTGATAACACTGGTTTCTTGGAATCTGTACTAGGATAATTGGGAGCGCATTGATGCCTAAGGTGACAAAGAAAATATCCTCAGATAAAAACCAAAAGGAAGCTTTCTCAGAAACTGCTTTGTGATGTGTGAATTCATGTCACAGAGTTACATCATTCTTTTCATTGAGAAGTTTGCTCACACTTTTTTCGTTTAATCTGCAATGGGATATTTGGGAACGCATTGAGGACTATGGTGAAAAAGGAAATATCCCCAGATAAAAGCTAGAAAGAAGCTCTCTCAGAAACTGCTTTGTGACTTGTGAATTCATCTCACAGAGTTGCACTGTTCTTTTCTTTGAGCAGTTTGATAACACTGTTTTCATGGAATATGCAAAGGGATATTTGGCAGCACTTTCAGGCCTATTGTGAAAAAGCAAATACCCTCAGATAAAAATGAGAAAGAAGCTTTCTGAGAAACTTCTTTGTGATGTGTGATTTCAACTCACAGAGTTTTACTATTTTTTTCATGGATAAGTGTGCTAATACTGTTTTTGTCGAATCTGCAAAGTGATATTTGGGAGTATATTGAGGCCTATAGTGATTAAGCAAATAACCTCAGAAAAATACTAGAAAGAAAACTTCTCAGAATCTTCTTTGTGATGTGTGAATTCCTCTCACAGAGTTACACCATTCTTTCCTCGAGCAGTCTGATAACACTGGTTTTGTGGTACCTGTAATAGGATACTTGCAAGTGCATTGAAGCCTATGGTGACAAGGCTCAGATAAGAAACAAAATGAAGCTTTCTGAGTAGCTGCTTTGTGATGTGTGAATCCATGTCACAGAGTTACACCATTCTTTTCATTGAGAAGTTTGCTAACACTTTTTTCATTTAATCTGCAAAGGAATATTCAGGAGCGAATTGAGGAATATGGTGAAAAATGAAATATCCTCAGATAAAAACTAGAAAGAAGTTATCTGAGAAACATATTTGTGATATGTGAATTCATCTCACAGAGTTACACCATTCTTTCCATAGAACAGTGTTGTAGCATGATTTTTGCAGAATCTAAGTAGGGATATTTTAGGTCATATTGAAGCCTATGGTAGCAAAGGTAATATCCTCAGACAAAAACCAAAAGGAAGCTTTCTGAGAAACTTCTTTGAGATATGTGAATTCTTCTCACAGATTTACACCTTTCTTTTCATGGAACAGTTTGCTAACACTATTTTCCTGGAATGTTCAAAGGGATATTCATGAGAGCATTGAGGCAAACAGTAAAAAAGTTTATATCCTCAGACAAAAACTAGAAAGAAGCTTTCTGAGAAACTGCTTTGTGATTTGTGAATTCATCTCACAGAGTTACATGATTCTTTTCTTGGAGCAGTTTGGTAGCACTCTTTCTGGGGAATCTGAGAAGGTATATTTTGGATCACATTAAAGCCTATGATGACAAAGGAAATATCCTCACATAAAAACAAGAAAGAAGCTTTCTGAGAAAGTTCTTTGTGTTGTGTGAATTCATCTCACAGGGTTACACTACTCTTTTCATTGAGTTGTTTAATAAGACTTTTTTCATGGAATCTGCATTAGGATATTTGGGAGTGCATTGAAGCTTATGGTGACAAAGGAACTATCCTCAGATAAAAATCAAAGTTACACTGTTCATTTCATTGAGCAGTTTGCTAACACTGTTTTCTTGGAATCTGCAATGGGATATTTCGGAGTGCACTGAAACTTATAGTGAAAAAGTAAATATCCTCAGACAAAAACTAGAAAGAAGCTTTCTGAGAAAATTCTTTGTGTTGTCAAATTTTCTAACAGAGTTACATGATTCTTTTCATGGTTCAGTTTGGGAGCACTGTTTTTGGGGTATATGTGATGGGATATTTTGGTTCACACTGAAGCTTATGGTGACAAAGGAAATATCCTCAAACACTACGAAGAAGCTTTCTGAGAAACTGCTTTGTGATTTCTGATTTTATCTCACAGAGTTGCACCGTTCTTTTCATGGAGCAGTTTTCTAACACTGTTTTCATGGAATCTGAAAAGGAATATTTGGGAGTACATTGAGGCCTATATTGAAAAAGGAATATCTTCAGATAAAAACTAGAAAGAAGCTTTCAGAGAAACTGCGTTGTGATGTGTGAATTCATCACACAGAGTTACACAGTTCTTTTCATTGAACATTTTGCTAACACTGTTTTTTTGGAATCTGCAATGGGATATTTTGGAGTGCATTGAAGCTTATTGTGACAAAGGAAATATCCTCAGAAAAAGCTAGAAAGAAGATTTCTGAGAAATTGCTTTGTGATGTGTGAGTTCATCTCACAGAGTGACACAATTGTTTTCATGGATCAGTTTGGTAGCACTGTTTTGGGAGTATATGTGAAAGGTTATTTTAGATTTCGTGGAAGCCTGTGGTTACAAAGGAAATATCCTCAGATAAAAATCAAAAACATCTCTCTGAGAAACTGCTTTGTGATGTGAGAATTCATCTCACAGAGTTACACTGTACTTTTCATTGAGCAGTTTGCTAACACTGTTTTGGTGGAAACTGCAAAGGGGTATTTGCGAGCGCCTTCAGACCTATAGTGAAAAAGGAAATATCCTCAGTTAAAAAATAGAAACAAGCTTTGTGAGAAAGTTCCTTGTGCTGTGTGAACTCATCTCACGGAGTTACACCTTTCTTTCACAGAGCAATTTGCTAACACTGTTTTTGTGGAATCTGCAAAGGGATATTTCGAAGCATATTGGGGCATATAGTGAAAAAGGAAATATCCTCAGATAAAAACTAGAAAGAAGGTTTCTGAGAAACTGCCTTGTGATATGTAAATTAATTTTACAGACTTACACTGTTCTTTTCACTGAGCAGTTTGATAACACTTTTTTCGTGGAATCTGCAATAGGATATATGGGAGCATATTGAACCCTATGATGACAAAGGATGAGTCCTTAGATAAAAACCAAAAAGAAGTCTTCTGAGAAACTGCTTAGTGATGTGTGAATTCATCTCATAGTGTTACACTGTTCTTTTCAATGAGCAGTTTGCTAACACTGTTTTCCTGGAATCCGCAATGGGATGTTTCAGAGAGCATTGAAGCTTACGGTGACAAAGGAAATATCCTCAGACAAAAACCAGAAAGAAGCTTTCTGAGAAACTGCTTTCTGATTTGTGAATTCATTTCACAGAATTACACGTTTCTTTTCATGGAGCAATTTGATAGCATTGTTTGTGGTGAAGCTGAGAAGTGATAATTTGGATTGCATTGAAGCGTATGGTGACAAAGGAAATATCCTCAGATAAAAACTAGAAGGAAGCTTTCTAAGAAAATTCTTTGTTATGTGTGAATTCACCTCACAGAGGTACACTGTTCTTTTCATTGAGCAGTTTACTGTCACTGTTTTCTTCGGATCTGCAATAGGATATTTCAAGCGCTCTTTAAGGTTATGGTGACAATGGAAATACCCTCACAGGAAAACCATAAAGAAGCTTTCTGAGAAACCATTTTGTGATGTGTTAATTCATCTTGCAGAGTTACATGAGTCTTTTCATGGATCAGTTTGGTAGCACTGCTTTTGGGGAATCTGATAAGGGATATTTTGGATAGCATTGAAGACTATGGTGACAAAAGAAATATCCACAGATCAAAACCAAAAAGAACTTTCTGAGAAACTACTTTGTGATGCGTGAATTCACCTCACAGAGTTACACCTTTCTTTTAATGGAGCAGTTTGGTAACACTGTTTTTGTGGAGACTGCAAAGGGATATGTGGGAGCGCATTGAGGTCTACAGTGAAAAAGGAACTATCCTAATATAAAAACTAGAAAGACATTTTCTGCGAAAGTTCTTCATGTTGTGTGAATTCATTTCAGAGAGCTACACCTTTCTTTCATGGAGCAGTGTGCTAACACTGTGTTAGTGGATTCTACAATGGGATATTTGGAAGCACATTGAGGCCTGCAGTGAAAAAGGAAATATCCTCAGGTAAAAACTAGAAAGAAGCTTTCTGAGAAACTGCTTTGCAATGTGTCAATTCATCTCAGAGTTGTACCATTCTTTTCCTTGAGCAGTTTGACAACACTGTTTTCGTGGAATCTGCAATACGATATTTGGGAACGTATTGAAGCCTATATGCTCTAAAGAACAGGGTTACACTGTTCTTTTCATTGAGCAGTTTGCTAACACTGTTTTCTTGGAATCCGCAATGGGATATTTCAGAGCACAATTTTAGCTCATACTGACAATGGAAATACCCCCATATAAAAACTAGAAAGAATCTTTCTGAGAAACTATTTTGTGATGAGTTAATTCACTTCAGAGAGTTACATTATTCTTTTCATGGATCAGTTTTGGAGCACTGTTTTTTCGGAAACTGAGAAGGGATATTTTGGATTGCATTGGAGCTCATGGTCACAAAAGAAATATCCTCAAATAAAAACCAAAAAGAGCTTTCTGAGAAACTGCTTTGTGAATTGTGAATTCAACTCACAGTGTTACACTCTACTTTTCGTGAGCAGTTTGCTAACACTATTTTCTTGGAATCTGCAAAGGGATATTTCAGAGTGCATTGAAGCTTATAATGACAAAGGAAATGCCCTCATAAAAATACTAGAAAGAAGATTTCTGAGAAACCACTTTGTGATGTGATAATTCATCTCACAGAGTTACACAACAATTTTATGGAGCAGGTTGGTAGCATTGTTTTTGTGGAATCTCAGAATTGATATTTTTGATTGCATTGAAGCCTATGGTGACAAAAGGTATATCCTCAGATAAAAACTTCGAAGCAGCTTTCTGAGAAAGTTCTTTATGATGTGTGAATTCATCTCACAGAATTACACCTTTCTTTTCACGGAGCAGTTTGCTAATACTGTTTTCGTGGAAACAACAAAGCGATATTTGCGAGTGCCTTCAGGCCTATACTGAAAAAGTAAACATCCTCAGATAAATACTAGAAAGAAGATTTCTGAGAAAGTTCTTTGTGTTGTGTCAATTCATCTCACAGAGCTACACCTTTCTTTGATGGAGCAGTTTGCTAACACTGTTTTCTTGGAATCTGCAAAGGGATATTTGGAAGCACATTGAGGCCTATAATGAAAAAGGAAATATTCTAAGATAAAAACCAGAAAGAATCTTTCTGAGAAACTGGTTTGAAATGTGTAAATTCATCTCACATAGTTACACCATTCTTTTCATTGAGCAGTTTGATAACACTGTCTTCATGGAATCTTCAATAATTTGGGAGCATATTGAAGCCGATGGTGACAAAGGACATATCCTCAGATAGAAACCAAAAAGAAGTGTTCTGAGAAACTGCTTTGTGATGTATGAATTCATCTCACAGAATTACACTCTTCCTTTCATTGTCTAGTTTGTTAACACTGTTTTCTTGGAATCTGCAATGGAATATTTCAGAGCTCTTTGAAGTTTATACTGACAAAGGAAATATGTTGACAAAAACTATAAAGAAGCTTTCTGAGAAACTGCTTTCTGATTTGTGAATTCGTCTCACAGAGTTGCACCTTTCTTTTCATGGAGCAGTTTGGTAGCACTGCTTTTGGGGAATCTCGGAAGGGATATTTTGGATGGCATTGAAGCCTACGGTGACAAAGGAAATATCCTCAGATAAAAAATAGATGGAAGCTTTCTAAGAAAATTCTTTGTGATGTGTGAATTCATCTCACAGTGTTACACTGTTCTTTTCATTGAGCAATTTGCTAACGTTGTTTTCTTGGAATCTAAAATGGGATATCTCAGAGCACATTTTAAGCTTTTGGTGACAAAGGAAATACCCTCATATAAAAACTAGAAAGAAGATTTCTGAGAAACCGCTTTGGGATGTGTTAATTCATCTCACAGAGTTACACAATAGCTTTCATGGAGCAATTTGGTAGCACTGTTTGTGGGGAACCTCAGAAGGGATATTTTTGATTGCTTTGAAGCCTATGTTGACAAAGAATATATTCTCAGATACAAACTAGAAAGCAGCTTTCTGAGAAAGTTCTTTGTGATGTGTGAATTCATCTCACAGTGTCACACATTTCTTTTCATGGAGAAGTTTGCTAACACTATTTTTGTGGAAATTGCAAAGGGATACTTGCATGTGCATTCAGGCCCACAGTGAAAAAGGAAGTGTCTTCAGATAAAAACTATAAAGAAGCTTTCTGAAAAGTGCTTTGTGATGTGTGAATTCAACTCACACAGTTACACCTTTCTTATCATTGAACTGTTTCATAACATGGTTTTTGTGGAATCTGAGAGAGGATATTTGGGAGTGCATTGAAGCCTATGGGTCAAAGATGTATCCTCAGATAAAAACCAAAAACGACTTTCTGAGAAACTGCTTTGTGATGTGTGAATTCATCTCATAGATTTACACTGTTCTTTTCATTGAGCAGTTTGCTAATACTCTTTTCTTGGAATCTGCAGTGGGATATTTTGAAGCACATTGAAACTTATGGTGACAACAGAAATATCCTCAGACAAAAACCAGAAAGAAGCTTTCTGAGAAACTTCTTTATGATTTTTGAACTCATCTCAGAGAGTTACACCTTTCTTTTCATGGGGCAGTTTTGTAGCACTGTATTTGGGGAATCTGTGAAGGGATACTTTATATCGCAATAAAGGCTATGGTGACAAAGGACATATACTCAGAAAAAAACTAGAAAGCAGCTTTTAGAGAAAGTTCTTTCTGTGGTGTGAATTCATCACACAGACTTAAGCATTTCTTTCATGCAGCAGTTATCTAACACTATTATCCTGGAATCTGCAAAGGGATATTTGGGAGAACATTGAGGCCTATAGTGAAAAAGGAAATATCCTGAGATAAAAACAAGAAAGAAGCTTTCTGAGAAACTGCATTGTGATGTGGAAATTAATCTCACAGAAGTACACTGTTCTTTTCATTGAAGAGTTTGATAACACTGTTTTCATGGAATCTGCAATAGGAAATTTAGGAGCACATTTAGGCCTATGGTGACAAAGGATATATCTTCAGACAAAATCCATAAAGAAGCTTTCTGAGAAACTGCTTTGTGATGTGTGAATTCAACTCACAGAGTTACCCCTTTCTCTTAATGGAGCAGTTTGCTAACACTGTTTTCGTGGATTCTCCAAAGGGATAATGGGAGCGCACTGGGGCCTATGGTGAAAAAGGAAATATCCTCAGATAAAAAGTAGAAAGAAGCTACCTCAGAAACCGATTTGTGATGTGTGAATTCATCTCACACAGTTACTCTGCTCTTTTCATTGAGCAGTTTATAAACCCCTTTTTTGTTGGAATCTGCAATGGGATATTTCAGAGTGCATTTTATGCTTATGGTGGCAAAGGAAATGCCCTCATATAAAAACTGGAAAAAAGCTTTATGAAAAACCATTCTGTCATGTGTTAATTCATCTCATAGAGTTACATGACCCTTTTCATGGGTCAATTTTGTAGCACTGTTTTTTGGGAATCTGAATAGGGATATTTTGGATAGCATTGAAGCCTGTGGTGACAAAGGAAGTAGCCTCAGAAGAAAAAAAAAGAACTTTCTGAGAAACTGCTTTGTGATGTGTGAATTCATCTCACAGAGTTACACTGTTCTTTTCATTGAGCAGTTTGCCAACACTGTTCTCTTGGGATCTGCAATTGGGTATTTCTGAATGCCTTGAAACTGATGGTGACAAAGGAAATATCATCACACAAAAACTAGAAAGAAGCCCACTGAGAAACTGCTTTGAGCTGTGTGAATTCATCTCACAGAGTTACACTGTTCTTTCATTGAGTAGTTTGCTAACACTGTTTTCTTGGAATCCACAATGGGATATTTTGGAGTGCATTTTAAGCTTATGGTGACAAAGAAAATCAGCTCATATAAAAAATAGAAAGAAGCTTTTTGAGAAACCATTTTGTGATGTGTAAGTTCATCTCACAGAGCTACACGATTCTTTTCATGGGTCGGTATGGTAGCACTGTGTTTGAGGAATCTGAGAAGGGATATTTTTAGTCACATTGAGGTCTACAGTGACAGAGGAAATATCCTCAGATAAAAACCTAAAATAACTTTCTGATAAATTGCTTTCTGATTTGTGAATTCATTTCACAGAGTAACACCTTTCTTTTAATGGAGCAATTTGGTAGCACTGTTTTTGGGGAATCTGGGAAGGGATATTTTGGATCACATTGAAGTCTATGGTGACAAAGGAAATATCCTCAAATACTAGAAAGAAGATTTTTTAGAAACTTCTTTGTGGTTAGTGAATTCATCTATCGGAGTTACACCGTCCTTTTCATGGAGCAGTTTGCTAACACTCTTTTCATGGAAAATCCAAAGGGATATTTGGGAGTGCATTGAGGCCTATGGTGAAAATGGAAATATCCTCAGATAAAAACTAGAAAGAGGTTATCTGAGAAACCAATTTGTGATGTGTGAATTCATCACACAGAGTTACTCTGCTCTTTTCTTTGAGCAGTTTACTAACCCTTTTTTCTTGGAATCTACAAAGGGATATTTCAGAGTGCATTTTAAGCTGATGGTGGCAAAGGAAATGCCCTCATATAAAAACTAGAAAGAATCTTTCTGAGAAAGAATTTCGTGATGTGTTAATTCATCTGTGTCAGTTTTGTAGAACTGTTTTTGGGGAATCTGAGAAGGGATATTTTGGATTGTTTGAAGCCTATGGTGACAAAGGAAATATCCTCAGGAAAAAAAACACAAAGAACTTTCTGAGAAACTACTTTGTGATGTGTGAATACATCTCACAGAGTTACACTGTTCTTTTCATTGAGCAGTTTGCCAACACTGTTTTCTTGGAATCTGCAATGGCATGTTTCACAAAGCATTGAAACTGATTGTGACAAAGGAAATATCCTCACAGAAAAAACTAGAAAGAAACTCTCTGAGAAATGCTTTGTGATGTGTGAATTCATCTCACAGAGTTACAATGTTCTTTTCATTGAGCAGTTTGCTAACACTGTTTTCTTGGAATCCACAATGGGATATTTTGGAGCTCATTTTAAACTAATGGTGACAAAGAAAATACCCTCATAGAAAAACTAGAAAGAAGCTTTCTGAGAAACCGTTTTGTGATATGTTAACTTATTTCACAGAGTTACACGATTCTTTTCATGGATCAGTTTTTTAGCGCTGTTTTGGGGGTATCTGAGAAGGGTTATTTTTAATCACATTGAGGCCTATGGTGACAGAGGAAATATACTCAGATAAAAACCAAAAAGAGCTTTCTGAGAAATTGCTTTCCGATTTGTGAATATATCCCACAGAGTAACACCTTACTTTTCATGGAGCAATTTGGTAACATTGTTTTTGGGGAATCTGAAAAGGGATATTTTGGATCACATTGAAGACTATGGTGGCAAAATAAATATCCTCAGATAAAACAAGAAAGAAGCTTTCTAAGAAACTCTTTGTGATGTGTGAATTCATCCCATGGAATTACAGCTTCCTTTTCATGGAGCAGTTTGCTAACACTGTTTTTGTGGAATATCCAAGGGGTTATTTGGGAGCACATTGAGGCCTGTGGTGATAAATGAAATATCCTCAGATAAAAATTATGATGAAACTTTCTGAGAAACTAGTTTGTGATGAGTGAATTCATCTCACAGAGTTACACTGTTCTTTCCATTGAGCAGTTTGCTAACACTGTTTTCGTGGAATCTGCATAGGGATAGTTCAGAGTGCATTGAGGCCTATAGTGAAAAAGGAAATATCCTCAGATAAAAAGTAGAAAAAGTTTCCAGAGAAACCGCTTGCGATGTGCTAACTCATCTCAGAAAGATAAAATATTCTTTTCATGAAACAGTTTGGTAGCACTGTTTCTGGGGAATCTAAGAAGGGATATTTTGGATCACATTGAAGCCTATGGTGACCAAGGATACATCCTCAGATCAATACTAGAAAAAAGCTTTCTAAGTAAGTTCTTTGTGTTATGTGATTTCAACTCACAGAGCAACACCTTTCTTTCATGGAGTAGTTTGCTAACGCAGTTTTTGTGGAATCTGTCATGGGATATTTTGGAGCACGTTGAGGTCTATAATGAAAAAGGATGTATCCTCAGATAAAAACCAGAAGGAAGTCTTCTGAGTAAGTGTTTTGTGATCTGTGCATTCACCTCACAGAGTTACACTGTTCATTTCATTGAGCAATTTGCTAATGTTGTTTTCTTGTAATCCACAATGGGATATTTCAGAGTGCATTGAAGCTTACGGTGACAAAGGAGATATCCTCAGACAAAAACTAGAAAGAAGCTTTCTGAGAAACTGCTTTCTGATTTCTGAATTCATCTTACAGAATAACACCTTTCTTATCATGGAGCAATTTGGTAGCTATGTTTTTGGGGCATCTGAGAATTGAAATTTTGGATTGTCTTGAAGCCTATGGTGACAAAGAAAATATCCTCAGATATAAACTAGAAAGAAGCTTTCTGAGAAACTTATTTGTGATGTGTGAATTCATCTCACAGAGATACACCTTTGTTTTCATGGAGCCGTTTGCTAACACTGTTTTTGTGGAATCTGCAAAGTTATATTTGGGAGTGCATTGAGGCCTGTATTAAAAAAATGTCCTCAGATATTAAGTAGAAAGAAACTTTCTGAGAAACTACTTTATGATGTTTGAATTTAACTACAGAGTTACACTGTTCTTTTCTTTGAGCAGTTTGCTAACACTCTTTTCTTGATATCTGAAATGGGATATTTTGGAGCTCATTGAAGCTTAAGGTGACAAAGGAAATATCCTCAGATATTTTGGCATGCATTGAAGCCTATAGTGAAAAAGGAATTACCCTCAGAAAAAAACTAGAAAGAAGTTTCCTGAGAAATGGCTTTGTGCTGTGTTAATTCATCTCAAGGAGTTACATGATTCTTTTCATGGATCAGCATGGTAGCACTGTTTTTGTGGAATCTGCAAAGGGATATTTGGGAGCTCCTAGAGACTTATGGTGAAAAAGGAAACCTCTTCAGATAAAAAATGGAGAAATGGCTTTGCAAAACAGTTTTGTGATGTGTGTATTCTTCTCATAGAGGTTGAACTTTTTGTTGATTGAGCAGTTCAGTGTCACTGTTTTTGTGGTATCTAAGAAGAAATATTTGGAAGCTCATTGAAGCCTATGGTGAAAAGGAAATATCCTCAGATTTAAACTAGAAAGAAACTTTCTGAGAAACTGTTTTGTGATATGTGAATTCATTTCACAGAGTTAAACCTTTCTTTTCATTGAGCAGATTTTTCTTTTCATTGAGCAGATTGGTAACATTGTCTTTGTGGAATCTACAAAGGGATATTTGGGAGCCCATAGAGTCCAATGGCAAAAAAGGAAATATCTTCAACTAAAAACTGGAGAGAAGCTTTCTGAGGAATTCCTTTGTAATTTGTGCATTCATCTAATAGAGATAAACGTTTCTGCTGAGGGAGCACTTTCACATCACTGCTTTTGTGGTGACTGAGAAGAGATACTATGGAGTGAATTGAAACCTAAGGCAGAAAAGGAAATATCCTCAGATAAAAACTAGAAAGAAGCTTCGTGAGAAACTGCTTTGTGAAGTGTGAATTTATCTCACAGAGATAAACCTTTTGATTCATTACAAAGTGTGGTAGCACTGTTTTTGTGGAATATGCAGAGGGATATTTGGGAGCGCATAAAGGTATAAGGTGAATAAAGAAAATTCTTCAGGTAAAAACTGGAGAGAAGTTTTCTAAGAAACTCTTTTGTGATGTGAGCATTCATCTCATAGAGATAAACTTTTCTGTTGAGGGAGCACTTTGGCATCACTGTTTTTGTGGTATCTGAGAAATAATATTTGGGAGCGCATTGAAGCCTATGGTAGAAAAGGAAATAGCCTCATATAAAATCTAGAAAGAAGCATTCTGAGACAATGCTGTGATGTGTTAATTCTTCTCACAGCATTACAAGATTCTTTTCATGGAGCAGTTCGGTAGCACTGTTTATGACGAATCTGAGAGGGAATATTTTGGATCACATTGAAGGTTATGGTGGCAAAGCAAATATCCTCAGATAAAAACTAGAAAGAAGTTTTCTGAGAAATTTCTTTGTGAAGTGTGAATTTGTCTCACAGAGATACACATTCGTTTTCATGGTGCAGTTTGCTAACACTGTTTTCTTTGAATCTGCAGTGGGATACTTCAAAGCACGTCAAAGCTTACAGTGACAAAGAAAATATTCTTAGAAAAAAACTAGAAAGAAGCTTTCTGAGAAACTGCTTTGTGATTTGTGAATTCATCTCACAGAGTTACACCATTTTTTTTCATAGATCAATTTGGTAGCAGTGTTTTTGGGGAATCTGAGAATGGGTATCTTGGATCACATTGAAACCTATGGCAACAAATGAAATATCCTCAGATTAAAAACAAGAGGGAAGCTTTCTGATAAACTTGCTTTTGATGTGGGAATTTGTCTTACAGAGTTACACCTTTCTGTTTATATAGCAGTTTGGTGAAACTCTTTTCGTGGAGTCTGCAAAGGGATATTTGGGAGGATATGAGGCCTATGGTGAGAAAGGAAATATCCTCAGATAAAAACTAGAACGAAGCATTCTGACAAACTGCTTTGTGATGTGTGAATTCATCTTACAGAGTTACACTGTTCTTTTCATTGAGAAGTTTGCTAACACTGTTTTCTTGGAATTTGCAATAGATTATTTCAGAGCCAATTGAAGCTTAGGATGACAAAGGAAATATCCTCCTATAAAAACTAGAAAGAAGATTTCTGAGAAACCGCTTTGTGATGTGTGAATTCATCTCAAAATTACACGATTCTTTTCATAGATCAGTTTGGTACCAGTGTTTTTTTGGAATCTGAGAAGGTATACATTGTATTGCATTGAAGACTATGGTGACAAAGGAAATATCCTCACAGAAAAAACTAGAAAGAAGCTTTCTGAGAAACTTCTTTGTGATGAGTAAATTCAACTCACAGGTTGCACCTTTCTTTTCATGGAGCAGTTTGCTAACACTGTTTTCCTGTAATCTAAAATAGGATATTCTGGAGCACGTTGAGGCCTATAGTGTAAAAGGAAACATCCTCCAATAAAAACTAGAAAGAAGCTTTCTGAGAAACTTCCTTGTGTTGTGTGAATTCATCACACAGAGATATACTGTTCTTTTCAGTGACCAGTTTGCTTACACTGTTTTCTTGGAATCTGCAATGGGATATGTCAGAGCACAGTGAAACTTAGGGTGACGAAGAAAATATCCTCAGACAAAAACTAGAAAGAAGCTTTCTGAGAAAGTGCTTTGTGATTTCTGAATTCATCTCACAGAGGTACACGATTCTATTCATGGCGCAGTATGATAGCACTGCTTTTGGGGAATCTGAGAAGGGATATTTTGGATCACATTGAAGCCTATGGTGACAAAGGAAATATCCTCAGAAAGAAACTAGAAAGATGTTTTCTGAGAACGTTCTTCATGATGTGTAAATTCCTCTCACAGTGTAACACCTTTCTTCTCATGGAACAGTTAGATAGCACTGTTTTGGGGGGATCTGAGAATGGATACTTCGGATTTCATTGAAGCATATGGTGACAAAGGAAATATCCTCAGATAAAAATTGCAAAGAAGCTTTCTGAGAAGCTTCTTTGTGATTTGTGAATTCATCTCACAGAGTTACATGATTCTGTTCATGGAGCAGTTTGGTAGCTGTTTTTGGGGAATCTGAGAAGGGATATTTTGGATTGCTTTGAAGACAATGGTGACAAAGGAAATAATCTCAGATAAAAACTAGAAAGAAGTCTTCTGAGAAACTGCTTTGTGACGTGTGAATTCATCTCACAGTGCTGCTTCTTTGACCAGTTTGCTAACACTGTTCTCTTGGAATCTGCATTGGGATATTTTGGAGCACATTGAAGTTTATGGTGACAAAGGAAATATCCACAGACAAAAACTAAAAAGAACCTTTCTGAGAAACTGCTTTGTGATGTGGGAATTCATCAAACAGATTTAATCTTTCTTTTCATGGAGAAGTTTGGTAGCACTGTTTTTGGTTAATGTCAGAAGGAATATTTTTGATCACATTGAAGCCTAGTGTGACAAAAGAATTATCCTCAGATATAAAATAGAAAGATGCTTTCTGAGAAACTTCCTTGTGATGCCTGAATTTATTTCACAGAGGTACACGATTTTTTTTCATGGAAGAGTTTGCTAACACCTTTTTTGTGGAATTTTCAAGTGGATATTTGGTAGTGCATAGAGGCCTATTGTGAAAAAGGAAATATTGTCAGGTAAAAATTAGAAAGAAGTATTCTGAGAAACATCTTTGTGATATGTGAATTCATCTCACAGAGTTACACCATTCTTTTCATGGAACAGCTTGGTAGCACTGTTTCTGGGGAGTCTGAGAAGGAATACTTTGGGTTGGATTAAAGCCTTTGGTGACAAAGGAAATAACCTCAGATTAAAACTAGAAAGAAGCTTTCTGAGAAACTTCTTTGTAATATGTGAACTCATCTCACAGAGTTACACAATTCTTTTCTTGGAGTAGTTTTCTAACACTGTTTTCATGGAATCTGCAGCAGGATATTTTGGAGCATACTGAAGACTACGGTGAAAAAGGAAATATCCTCAGACAGAAATCAAAAAGAAACTTTCTGAGAAACTGCTTTGTGATGTATTAATTTATCTCACAGATTTACATCATTGTTTTCATGGAGCATTTTGCTAACCCTGTTGTCAGGGAATCTGCAAAGGGATATTCACGAGTGCATTGAGGCCTATGGTGATAAAGGAAATATCCTCAGACAAAAACTAAAAAGAAATTTTCTCAGAAACTGCTTTGTGATTTGTGTATTCACCCCATAGAGTTACACAATTATTTTCATGGAGCAGTTTGTTAGCACTGTTTTTGGGGAATCTGAGAAGGGATATTTTTGATCACATTGAAGCCTATGGTGACAAAGGAAATATCTTCTGATAAAAGCTATAAAGAAGATGTCTGAGAAACTCCTTTGTGATTTGTGAATTGATGTCACAGAGTTACACCTCTTTTTTCATGGAGCAGTTTGGTAGCACTGTTTTTGGGGAATCTGAGAAGGGATATATTTTATTGCATTGAAGTTTCAGGTGACAAAGGAAATATCCTCAGCTAAAAAATAGAAAGAATCTGTCTGAGAAACTTCTTCATCATGTGTGAATTCATCTCACAGAGTTACACTTTTCTTTTCATGGAGAAGTTTTCTAACACTGTTTTCCTGGAATCCGGAAGGGGTATTTAGGAGAGCCTTGAGGCCTGAATAGTAAAAGAAAGTATCCTCAGATAAAATTTAGAAAGAAGCTTTCTGAAAAACTGCTTTGTGATGGGTGAATTAATCTCAGAGAGGTACACTGTTCTTTGCATTGAGTAGTTTGCTTACACTGTTTTCTTGGAATCTGCAATCTGATGTTTCAGAGAGCATTGAAGCCTATGGTGACAAAGGAAATATCCTCAGATAAAAACTAGAAAGAAGCTTTCTGAGAAACTTCTTCATGATGTGTGAATTCATCTTGCAGTTACCCCTTTCTTTTCATGGAGCAGTTTGGTAACATTGTTTTTGTGGAATCTGCAAAGGGATTTTTGGGAGCGCATAGAGTCCAATGGCAAAAAAAGAAATATCTTCAGGTAAAAACTGGAGAGAAGCTTTGTGAGGAACTCCTTTGTGAAATGTGCATTGATGTCATAGATCTATATGCTTCTGTTGAGGGAGTACTTTAACATCACTGTTTTTGTGGTGTCTGAGAAGGGATATTTGGAAGCTCATAAAATCTATGGTGAGAAAGGAAATATTCTCAGATAAAAACTAGAAAGGTTTCTGAGGATGTTGTTTGTGATGTGTGAATTCATCTCACAGAGTTACACCTTTCTTTTCATGGAGCAGTTTGCTAACACTGTTTTCATGGAATCTGCAAAGGAATATTTGGGAGCACATTGAGGTCTATAGCAAATAAGGAAATATCCTCAGGTAAAAACTAGAAAGAAGATTTCTGAGAAACTGCTTTGTAATGTGTGAATTCATCTAACAGAGTTACATTGTTCTTTTCATTCAGCAGTTTGCTAACACTGTTTTTGTGGAATCTGCAATAGGGTATTTGGGAGCACATTGAAGTCTGTGTTGACAAAGGAAATATCCTCAGGTAAAAACCAAAAGGAAGCTTACTGCGAAACTCCTTTGTCATATGTGAAGTCATCTCACAGAGTTTCAAAGTTCTTTTCATTGAGAAATTTGCTAACACATTTTTCGTTCAATCTGCAATTCGATATTCAGGAGCACATTGAGGAATATGGTGAAAATGGAAATATTCTCAGATGAAAACTAGAAAGAAGCTTTCTGAGAAACAATTTTGGGATGTGTAAATTCATCTCACAGTGTTACACCATTCTTTTCATGGAGCTGTTTTGTAGCACTGTTTTATTGGTATCTGAGAAGGGATAATTTGGATAGCATTGAAACCTAGGTTGACAAAGCAAATATCCTCAGATAAAAACTAGAAAGAAACTTTCTAAAAAACTTCTTTGTGATGTGTGAATTCATCTCACAGAGTTACATGATTCCTTTTATGGAGCAGTTTGCTACCACTGTCCTCATGGAATCTGCAGTAGGATATTTTTTAACACATTGAGCCTATGGTGTCAAAGGAAATATCCTCAGACAGAAAACCAAAAAGAAACATCGAGAAACTACTTTGTGATGTGTTAATTCATCTCACAGATTTACACCACTATTTTCATGGAGCAGTTTTGTGACACTGTTTTCGTGGAACCTGCAAAGGGATGTTCGTGAGCTTATTGAGACCTATGGTGCAAAAGGAAATATCTTCAGACAAAAGCTAGAAAGATGATTTCTGAGAAACTGCTTCACGATTTCTGAGTTCATCTCACAGAGTTACATGATTCGTTTCATGGAGCAGTTTGGTAGCACTGTTTTTGGGGAATCTGAGAAGGGATATTTTGGATTGCATTGAGGCCTATGGTGACAAAGGAAATAGCTTCAGATAAAAACTAGAAAGAAGCTTTCTTCGAAAGTTCTTTGTGATTTTTTAATTCCACTCACAGAGTTATATTTTTCTTTTCATGGAGCAGTTTGCTAACACTGTTTTGGTGGAATCTGCAAAGGGATATTTGAGAGTGCAATGAGACTTATGGTGAAAAAGGAAATATCAGATAAAAACTAGAAAGAGTGGCCGGGCGCGGTGGCTCAAGCCTGTAATCCCAGCACTTTGGGAGGCCGAGACGGGTGGATCACGAGGTCAGGAGATCGAGACCATCCTGGCTAACATGGTGAAACCCCGTCTCTACTAAGAAATACAAAAAACTAGCCGGGCGAGGTGGCGGGCGCCTGTAGTCCCAGCTACTCGGGAGGCTGAGGCCGGAGAATGGCGTGAACCTGGGAGGCGGAGCTTGCAGTGAGCTGAGATCCGGCCACTGCACTCCAGCCTGGGCGACAGAGCGAGACTCCGTCTCAAAAAAAAAAAAAAACTAGAAAGAGTCTTTCTGAGAAACTTCTTTCGATGTGTGAATTCATCTTACAGAGTTACACCATTCTTTTCATTTAGCTGTTTCCTAACACCATTATCTTGGATTCTGCAAAGGGATATTTGAGAGCGCATTGAAGCTTAAAGTGACCAAAGGAATTCCCTCATGTAAAAACTAGAAAGAAGCTTTCTGAGAAAATGCTTTCTGATGCAATAATTCATCTCACAGAGTTACATGATGCTTCTCATGGAGCAGTTTGGTAGGCCTGTTTTTGGGCAGTCTGAGAAGGGATATTTTGGATCGCATTGAAGCCTAGGGTGACAAAGGAAACATCCTCAAATAAGAATTAGAAAGAAGCTTTCTGAGAAAGTTCTTTGTGATGTGTGAATTCATCTCGCAGAGTAACACCGAACTTTCCATTGCGCAGTTTGATAGCACTGTTTTTGTGGAATCTGCAATAGGATATTTTGAAGTGCATTAAAGCCTAGGTGACAAAGGAAATATCCTCAGAAAATAAACAAAACAAGCTTTCTGAGGACTGCTTTGTGATGTGTGAATTCATCTCACAGAGTTACATTCTTCTTTTCATTGAGCAGTTTTCTAACGCTGTTTTCTTGGAATCTGCAATGGGATATTTCAGAGTGCATTAAAGCTTAGGGAGACAAATGATATATCCTCAGACAAAAACTAGAAAGAAGACTCCTGAGAAACTGCTTTGTGATTTGTGAATTCATCTCATTGATTTACATGATTCTTTTCATGGAACAGTGTGGTAGCACTGTTTTTAGGGAATCTGAGAAGGGATATTTGGATGGCATTGAAGCCTACAGTGACAAAGGAAATATCTTCAGATAAAAACTAGAAAGAAACTTTCTGAGAAACTTCTTCATGATGTGCGAATTCATATCACAGAGTTACACATTTCTTTTCATGGAGCAGTTTGATAACACTCTTTTCATGGAATCTGCCAAGAGATATTTGGGAGGGCATTGAATACTATGGTGAAAAATCAAATATCCTCAGATAAAAACTAGAAAGAAGCTTTCTGAGAAAGTTCTTTATTTTGTGTGAATTCAACTCACACAGTTACACCTTTCTTTTCATGGAACAGTTTTCTAACACTGTTTTGTTGGAATTTGCAAAGTAATATTCGAGAGTGCAATGAAGCCTGCTGTGAGAAAGGGAATATCCTCAGAAGAAGATTTCTGAGAAACTGCTTTGTGATGTGTGACTTCATCTCAGAGTGTTACACCTTTCTTTTCTTGGAGCAGTTTGATAACACTGTTCTTGTGGAACCTGCAAAGGGATATTTGGGAGCACATTGAAGCCTACAATGAATAGGAAGTATTCTCAGATAAAAACTAGAAAGAAGCTTTCAAAGAAACTGCTTTCTGATGTTTGAATTCATCTCACAGATTTACACCATTCTTTTCATTGAACAGTTTGATAATACTCTTTTCATGGAATCTGCGATATTAATGTTGTATTTGGGAATGCATTGAAGCTTAGGGTAAGGAAATATATTCAGACAAAAATTAGAAAGAAACTTTCTGATAATCGCTTTGTTATATGTCAATTCATGTCACTGAATTACATGATTCTTTTCATGGAGCCCTTTGTTAGCACTATTTTTGTCATGTCTGATAAGGGATATTTGGAAGCACATGGAAGCCAATGTGGAAAAGGAAATATCCTGAGATAAAAACTAGAAAGAAGCTTTCTGAGAAATTTGTTTGTGATGTGTGTATTCATCACACAGAATTAAACCATTGTTTTCCTTGAGTAGTTTGGTAGCATTGTTTTAATGTAATCGGCAAAGGGATATTGGGGAGTTCCTACAGGCTTTCAGTAAAAAAGGAAATAACTTCAGACAAAAACTGTAGAGAAGCTACTGGATAAATAGCTTTGATAGGTATTCTGAGAAACAGGTTTTTGATATGTGAATTCATCTCACAGAGTTATACCATTCTATTAATGGAACAGTTTGGTAGCACTGTTTTGGGGGATCTGAGAAGGAATATTTTGGATTGCATTGAAGCCTATGGTGACTAAGAAAATATTCTCAGATAAAATCTAGAAAGAAACTTTCTGAAAAACTTCTTTGTGCTGTGTGAATTCATCTCACGGAGTTTCACGACTCTTTTCATGGATCACTTTTGTAGCACTGTTTTTGGGGAATCTGAGAGGGATATTTTGGATCACATTGAAGCCTGTGGTGGCAAAGGAAATATCCTCAGATAAGAAACAAAAAAACTTTCTGAGAATCTGCTTTGTGATGTGTGAATTCATCTCACAGAGTTATACCATTCTTTTCATTGAGAAGTTTGCTAACACTATTTTTGTGGCATCTGCAAAGGGGTATTTGTGAGCTCATTGAGGCCCATGGTGAAAAAGGAAATATCCTCAGACAAAAACTAGAAAGAAGCTTTCTGAGAATCTGATTTGTGATGTGTAAATTCATCTCACAGAGTTACACTGTTCTTTTCATTGAGAAGTTTGCTTACACTGCTTTCTTAGGATCTGCAATGGGATATTTCGGGGCACATTGAATCTTATGGAGACAAAGGAAATATTCTCCGACAAAAACTAGAAAGAATCTTTCTGAGAAACTTGTTTGTAATGTGAGAATTCATGTTGGAGAGTTACAACGTTGTTGTTTTCATTAAGCAGTTTTCTAACACTGTCTTCTTAGAATCTGCAATCAAATATTTCAGAGCCTATTGAAGCTTATGGTGACAAAGGAAATATCATCATATAAAAACTAGAAT
This sequence comes from Papio anubis, assembly GCF_008728515.1. Classification (NCBI taxonomy): domain Eukaryota; kingdom Metazoa; phylum Chordata; class Mammalia; order Primates; family Cercopithecidae; genus Papio; species Papio anubis. The sequence continues at coordinate 92,329 of NW_022159326.1, read as the reverse complement.
GAAGCTTTCTGCGAAACTGCTTTGTGATTTGTGAATTCATCTCACAGATTTACACCATTCTTTTCGTGGAGTAGTTTAGTAGCACTGTTTTTGAGGAATCTGAGAAGGGATATTTTGGATCGGATTGAAGCCTATGGTGAAAAAGGAAATATCTTCAGATAAAAACTAGAAGGAAGCTTTCGGAGAAACTGCTTTGTGGTGTGTGTATTCACCTCACAGAGTAGCATGATTCTTTTCTTAGAGCAGTTTGGTAAAACTGTTTTCGTGGAATCTGCAATAGGATGTTTTGGAGCGCATTGAAGCTTATGGTGACAAAGGAAATATCCATAGACAAAAAACCAAAAAGAAGCTTTCGGAGAAACTATTTGTGTTGTGTATTCATCTCACAGATTTGCACTTTTCTTTTCATGGAGCAATTTCCTAACACTATTTTCATGGAATTTTCAAAGGGTTATTCATGAGCGCAATGAGGCTGGTGGTGAAAAAGTAAATATCCTCAGATAAAAATTAAAAAGAAGCTTTCTACGAAACTGCTTTCTGATTTTTGAATTCATCTCACAGATTTACACGATTCTTTTTATGGGATATTTTGGTAGCACTCTTTTTCTAGAATCTGAGAAGGGGTATTTTGGGTCGCATTGTAGCCTATGGTGAAAAAGGGAACATTCTCAGGTAAAAACTAGATAGAAGCTTTCTGAGAAACTGCTTTATGATGTGAGTGTTCATCTCACAGAGTAGCACAATTCTTTTCTTGGAGCAGGTTGCTAAAACTGTTTTCATGGTATCTGCAAAGGGATATTCAGGAGCGCAATGAGGAATATGGTGAAATAGGAAACATCCTCAGATAAAAACTAGAAAGAAGCCTTCTGAGAAACAGTTTTGTGATGTGAGAATTCATTTCACAGAGTTACACCACAATTTTCATGAAGCAGTGTGGGAGTACTGTTTTTGGGGAACTTGAGAAGGAATATTTTGAATTGCATTGAAGCCTGTGGTGACAAAGAAAATATCCTCAGATAAAAACTAGAAAGAAGCTTTCTGAGAAAGCTGCTTTCTAGTGTCTGAATTCATCTCAGAGAGGTACAATGTTATTTTCATTGCACAGTTTGTGAACATTGTTTTCTTGGAATCTGCAATCAGATCAGATATTTCAGAGTGCATTGAAGCTGATGGTGACAAAGGGAATATTCTCTTATAAAAACTAGAAAGAAGCTTTCTGAGAAACCGCTTTGTGATGTGATAATTCATCTAACCGAGTTACACGATTCTTTTCATGGATCAGTTTGGTAGCACTGTTTTTGGCGAATCTGAAATAGGATATTTGGGAGTGAATTGAAGCCTATGGTGACAAAGGAAATATACTCAGACAAAAAATTTTTTGAGAAACTGCTTTGTGATGTGTGAATTCCTTTCAGAGATTTAAACCTTTATTTTCATGGAGCTATTTGCTAACACTATTTTCGTGGGATCTGCAAAGGGATATTCATGAGGGCATTGAAGCTTATGTTGACAAAGAATATTTCCTTTTTCACCGTAGGACTCAGTGCGCTCCATAATATCCCAATGCAGAATCCAAGAAAACAGTGTTAACAAACTGCTTAATGAAAAGAACAGTGTAACTCTGTGAGATGAATTCACAAATCACAAAGCAGTTTCTCAGAAAGTTCTTTTTGGTTTTTATCTGAGGATACTTTCTTTGTCACCATAGGCTTCACTGAGTTCTAAAATATTACTTCTCAGATTCCCCAAAAACAGTGCTACCAAACTGATTCATGAAAATAACTGTGTAAATCTGTGAGGTGAATTCATACATCACAAAGTGGTTCCTCTGAAGGCTTCTTTTTGGTTTTAAACTGGGAATATATCCTTTGTCATCATAGTCTTCAATGCGCTCCCAGACATCCTACTGCAGATTCCACAAAACAATGTTAGCAAACTGCTCTATGACAAGAATGGTGTAACTCGGCGAGACGAATTCACACATCACAAAGTAGTTTCTCAGAAAGCTTCTTTCTATTATTCAGCTGAAGATATTTCCTTTTTCTCTATAGGCCTCAATGTGCTCCCAAATATCCCTTTGCAGATTCCACAAAAACAGTGTTAGCATACTTCTCCATGAAAATAAAGTTATCACTCTGTCAGATGAATTCACACATCACAAAGAACTTTCTCAGAAAGCTTCTTTCTGGTTTTTACCAAGGATATTTCCTTTGTCAGCATGGGCTTCAACCTGATCCAAAATATCCCTTCTCAGATTCCCTAAGAACAGTTTTAACAAATTTCTCCATGAAAACAATCATGTAACTCTGTGAAATGAATTCACAAATTAGAAACCAGTCTCTCAGAAAGCTTCATCCTAATTTTTGTCAGAGGATATTTCTTTTATCACCGTATGCCTCAATGCGACCTGAAATATCCCATTACAGATTCTGAGAAAACAGTGTTAGCAAACTGCTCAATTAAAAGAACTGTGTAACTCTGTGAGATAAATTAACACATCACAAAGCAGTTTCTCAGAAAGCTTCTTTCTAGATTTTGTGTGAGGATATTTCCTTTTTCAAAATAGGTCTCAATGTGCTTGCAAATATCTCTTTGCAGATTCCACAAAAATAGTTTTAGCAAACTGCTCCATGAAAAGAAAGGTGTAAATCTTTGAGATGAATTCACACATCACAAAGTAGTTTCTCAGAAAGATTCTTTTTGGTTTTTGTCTGAGGATAATTCCTTTGTCACCATACGCTTCAATGCGCTCCCAAATATCATATTGCACATTCCCCCAAAACAGTGCTACAAAACTGATCCATGAAAAGACTCATGTAACTCTGTGAGATCAATTAGCACATCACAAAGCAGTTTCTCAGAAAGCTTCTTTCTTGTTTTTATACGAGGATAATTCCTTTGTCTCCATAAGCTTAAATGCACTCTGAAATAACAGATCTGATTGTAGATTCCAAGAAAACAGTGTTTGTAAGCAGCTCAGTGAAAACAACATTGTAACTCTCTGTGATGAATTCACACATCACAAAAAAGTTTCTCAGAAAGTTTGTTTCTAGTTTTAGTGTGAGGATATTTTTGCTTTTCAAAAAAGACCTCAATGCACTCATGAATATCTCTTTGCAGATCCCACAAAAATAGTGTTAGTAAAGAGCTCCATGAAAATAAAGGTGAATTCACAAATCACAAAGCAGTTTCTCGAAAAGTTTCTTTTTTTTTTTTTTCTCTGATGATATTTCCCTTGTCACCATAGGCTTTAATTCACTCCCAGATATTCTATTGCAGATTTCCCAAAAACAGTGCTACCAAAATGATCCATGAAAATAATTGTGTAACTCTGTTACATGAATTATAACATCACAAAGTGGTTTATCAGAAAGCTTCTTTCTCGTTTTTGTAAGAGAATATTTCTTTTGCCACCATAAGCTTCAATGCACTCCAAAATATCCGAGCCAAATGCAGATTCCAAGAAAACAGTGACCACAAACTGCTCAATGAAAACAACATTGTACCTCTCTGAGATGAATGCAGATATTGGAAAGCAGTTTCTCAGAAAGCTGCTTTCTAGTTTTTATCTGAGGATATTTCCTTTGTCACCATAAGCTTCAATGTGCTCCCGAATATCCTATTGAAGATTCCACAAAAACAATTTTACCCAACTACTCCAAGAAAAGAATCGTGCTACTCTGTGAGATGAATACACACATCACAAGGCAGTTTCTCTGAAAGATTCTTTCCAGCTTTTATCTGAGTATATTTCCTTTGTCAACATAGAATTCGATGCAATCAAAGAAATCCTTCTCAGATTCCCCAAAAACAGTGCTGCCAACTGATATAAGAAAAGAATGGTGCTACTATGTGAGATGATTTCACACATCACAAAGCAGTTTCTCAGAAAGCTTCTTTATACTTTTATGTGAGGATATTTCCTTCTTCACTATAGGCCTCAATGTGCTCCCAAATATCCATTTGCAGTTCCACGAAAACAGTGTTAGCAAAGTGCTCCACAAAAAGAAAGGAGTAACCATGTGAGAAGAATTCACAGATCACAAGGAATTGTCTCAGAAAGCTTTTTTCTAGTTTTTATCTGAGGATATTTCCTTTGTCATCATAAGCTTCAAGGCAATCCAAAATATCCCTTCTCAGATTCCCCAAAAACAGTGCCAACAAACTGCTCCATGAAAAGAAAGGTGTAACTCTGTGAGATTAATTCACACATTACAAAGCAGTTTCTCAGAAAGCTTCTTTCTAGATTTTATCTGAGGATATTTCCTTTGTCACCATAGGCTTCAAATCTGTCAAAATTATCCCTACTCGGATTCCTCAGTAACAGTGCTACCAAACTGATCCATGAAATGAATTGTGTAACTCTGTGAGATAAACTAACACATCACAAAGCAGTTTCTCAAAAAGCTTCTTTCTAATTTTTATATGAGGATATTTCCTTTGTCACCATAAACATCAATGTGCTCAAAACTCTCCCATTGTAGATTTCTGACAAACTACATCTTAATTTTTGAATTCATCTCAGAGAAGTTCCAGCTTTCTTTTATGGAGTACTTTGGTAGCACTGTTTTTGGGGAATCTGTAAAGGGATATTTTATATCACATTGAATATTGTGGTGACAAAGGATATATAATTAGATAAAAATTAGAAAGAAACTTTCTGAGAAACTTCTTTGTATGTGTGAATTCATCTCACAGTGTAACACTGTTCTGTTCATTGAGCAGTTTGCTAAACCTGTTTTCTTGAAATGTACAATGGGATATTTCAAAGTGCATTGAAGCTTATGGTAACAAATGATATAGCCTCACACAAAAAATAGAAAAAAGATTTCTGAGAAACTACTTTGTGATTTGTGAATTCATCTCTGGGAGTTACACCTTTCTTTTACAGGAGCAGTCTGGTAGCGCTGTTCTACAGGAACCTGAGAAGAGATATTTTGGATCACATTGAAGCCTATGGAGACAAAGGAAATATCCTCAGATAAAAACTAGAAAGAATCTTATGAGAAACTTCTTTGTGATGTGAGTATTCATCTCACAGAGTAACACCTTTGTTTTAAATGGAGCAGTTTGCTAACACTGTTTTTGTGGAATCAACAAAAGGATTTTTGGGAGCGAATTGAGGCCTATGGTGAAAAAGGAAATATTGTTAGATCAAAAGTAGAAATAATCTTTCTGAGAAACTTCTTTGTGATGTGTGAATGCATCTCACAGATTTACACCATTCTTTCCTTTGAGCAGTTTCCTGAAACTATTTTATTGGAATCTTCAAAGGTATATCACAAGTGCATTAAGACTTATGATGAGAAAAGAAATATCCTCAGAGACAAACTAGAAAGAAGCCTTCTGAGAAACTGCTTTGTGATTTGTGAATTCATGTCACAGAGTTACATGATACTTTTCATTGTGCAGTTTGGTAGCACTGTTTTTGGGGAATCTGTGAAGGGATATTTTGGATCACATTGAAGCCTATGGTGACAAAGGAAATATCTTCAGATCAAAACTAGAAAGAAGCTTTCTGAGAATCTTCCTCATGATTTGTGATTTCATCTCACAGAGTTACATGTTTCTTTTCATGGGGCAGTTTGATAACACTGATTTTATGGAATCTGTAAAGGGATATTTGGGAATGCATTGGGTCCTAAGGTGAAAAAGCAAATATGCACCCATAAAGGCTAGAAAAGATTTTTTTTTTTTTGAGATGGAGTCTTGCTCTGTTGCCCAGGCTGGAGTTCAGTGGCCGGATCTCAGCTCACTGCAAGCTCCGCCTCCTGGGTTTACGTCTTTCTCCTGCCTCAGCCTCCCGAGCAGCTGGAACTACAGGCGCCCGCCACCTCGCCCAGCTAGTTTTTTGTATTTTTAGTAGAGATGGGGTTTCACTGTGTTAGCCAGGATGGTCTCGATCTCCTGACCTCGTGATCCTCCCATCTTGGCCTCTGAAAGTGCTGGGATTACAGGCTTGAGCCACCGGCTAGAAAGGATCTTTCTGAGAAACTGCTTTTTGATGTTTGAACTCATCTCAAAGAGTTACAATGTTGTTTTCATTGAGCAGTTTGCTAACACTGTTTTCTTGGAATCTGCAAACAGATATTTTGGAGCGCATTGAAGCTCATGGTGACAAAGCAAATGTCCTCATATAAAAACTAGAAAGAAGCTTTCTGAGAAACCAGTTTGTGACATGTGAATTCATCTCACAGAGTTACACTGTACCTTTCATTGAGCAGTTTGATAACACCATTTTCATGGAATCTGCAATGGGACTTTTTGGAGTGCATTGAAGCTTATGGTGACAAAGGAAATATCCTCAGACAAAAGCTAGAAAGAATCTTTCTGAGAAACTGCTTTGTGATTTTTGAATTCATCTCAGAGTGTTACACAATTCTTCTCTTGGATCATTTAGATAGCACTCTTTTCGGGAAATCTGAGAAGGTATATTTGGGATTGCATTGAAGTCTATGTGAAAGGGAATATACTCAGATAAAAACTAGAAAGAAGCTTTCTGAGAAAATTCTTTGTGATGTGTGAACTCATCTCTCATACTTACATGATTCTTTTCATTGAGCAGTTTGAAAACACTGTATTTGTTGAACCTGCAGTAGGATATTTGGGAGCACATTGAAGCCTATGGTGACAAAAGAAATATCCTCAGGCAAAAACTAGAAAGAAGCCTTCTGTGCATCTGCTTTGTGATTTGTGAATTCATCTCACAGAGTTACACCTTTCTTTCCATCAAGCAGTTTGCTAACTCTGTTGTCATTGAATCTGCAATGGGATAATTGGGAGAGCTTTGTGGCCTAGGGTGAAAAAGGAAACACCCTCAGATCAAAACTAGAAAGTTGCTTTCTGAGTAACTGCTTTGTGATACGTGAAATGATCTCACAGAGTTACACTATACTTTTCATTGAGCAGTTGCATAACACTGTTTTCATGGAATCTGCAATAGGATATATGGGAGCACATTGAAGCCCATGATGACAAGGGAAATATCCTCAGATAAAAACCTAGAAAAAATTTTCCTTACAAACAGCTTTGTGATTTGTGATTTCATCTAATATAGTTACACGATTGTTTTCATGGATCAGATTGGTAGCCCTGTTTTTGGGGAATCTGAGAAGGGATAGTTTGGATCGCATTGAAGCCTATGGTGACAAAGGAAATATCCTCAGACAAAAACTACAAAGAAACTTTCTGAGAAAGTTCTTTGTGATTTGTGAATTCATCTTAAAGATGTATACTGTTTTCTTCATTTAGTAGTTTGATAACACTGTCTTCCTGGAAACTGCAACAGGATATTTGGCATGTCATTGAAGCCTATGGTGACAAAGGAAATATCCTCAGACAAATCCAAAAGGAAGTTTTCTGAGAGACTGCTTTGTAATGTGTGAATTTATCTCACAGGGTTACACTGTTCTTTTCATTGAACAGTTTGCTTATACTGTTTTCCTGGTATCTGCAATAGGATATTTCAGATTGCATTGAAGCCTATTGTGACAGAGGAAATATCCTCAGAGAAAAACTAGAAAGAAGCTTCCTGAGAATCTGCTATGTGATTTGTGAATTCATCTCACAGAGTTACATGATTCTGTTCATGGAGCAGTTTAGTAGCACTGTTTTTGGGGAAACTGAGAAGGGATATTTTCCATTGCATTGAAACCTATGGTGACAAAGGAAGTATAATCAGATATAAATGAGAAAGAAACTTACTGAGAAACCGCTTTGTGATGTGTGAATTCATCTCACAGAGTTACACTGTTCTTTTCATTGGGCAGTCTGCAAACACTGTTTTCTTGGAATCTGCAAATGGATAATTGAGAGTGCTTTGAGACATATTGTGACAAAAGAAATATCCTCATATAAAAACTGGAAAGAAGCTTTCTGAGAAATCACTTTCCAATGTGTTAATTCATCTCACAGAGTTTCACGATTTTCTTCATGGAACAGTTTCTTAGCAGTGTTTTTGGGGAATCCGAGAAGGGATATTTTGGATCACGTTGAAGCCTATGTTGACAAATGAAATATCCTCAGATAAAAACTAGAAAGAAGCTATCTGGGAAAGCTCTTTGTGATGTGTGAATTCATCTCACAGAGTAACACCTTTCTTTTCCTGGAGCAGCTTGCTAATACTGTTTTCATGGAATCTGCAATGAGATATTCAGGAGCCCTTTGATGCCTATAGAAGAAATTGAACTTTCCTCAGATAAAAACTAGAAAGAAGCCTTCTGAAAAACACCTTTGTGATGTATGAATTCATCTTACAATGTTTCACCATTCTTTTCATTGAGCAGTATGATATCACAGTTTTCATGCAGTCTGCAGTAAGATATTTCGGAGTACATTGAAGCCTATGGTGACAAAGGAAATATTCACAGATAAAAGTCTAAAAAGAAGCTTTCTGTGTAACTGTTCTGTAATGTGTGAAGTCATCTCACAGACTTACCCCGTTCTTTTCAATGACAACTTTGCTAACACTTTTTTCGATTAATCTGTTATGGGATATTGGGGAGTGCATTAATACGGTGAAAAGGGAAATATACACAGATAAAAACTAGAAAAAAGTTTTCTGAGAAACACCTTTGGGATATGTGAATTCATCTCACAGAGTTACACCATTCTTTTCATGTAACAGTTTGTTAGCACTGTTTTGTGGAATCTGAGAAGGGATATTTTGGGTCACATTGAAGCTTATGGTGACAAAGGAAATATCCTTAATTAAAAATTAGAAAGACGATTTCTGAGAAATTTCTTCATCATGTGTGAATTCATCTCATAGAGTAACACTGTGGTTTTCATTGAGCAGTTTGATGACATTGTTTTTGTGGAATCTGCAATAGGATATTTTGGAGATCATTGAAGCCTCTGGTGAAAAAGGAAATATCCTCTGACAAAAACCAAAAAGAAGCTTTCTGAGAAACTACTTTGCAATGTGTGAATTCATCTCACAGATTTACACCTTTCCTTTTATGGAGCACTGTGCTAACACTATTTTCCTAGCACCTGCAAAGGGATATTCATGAGCACATTGAGGCAAATGGTGAAACAGGAAATATCCTCAGATAAAAACTAGAAAGAAACTTTCTAAGAAAGTTGTTTCTGATGTTTGAATTCATTTCACAGAGTTGCACCTTTCTTTTCATGTAGGAGTTTGCTGACATTGTTTTTGTGGAATATGCAATGGAATATTTCAGAGCACTTTGAAGCTTATGGTGATGAAGGAAATATCCTCAGACAAAAACTAGAAAGAAGCTTTCTGTAAAAACCCTTTGTGATGTCTTAATTCATCTCACAGAGTTATAAAATTCTTTTCATGCATCAGTTTGGTAGCACTGTTTTTGAGGAATCTGAGAAGGAATATATTGGATTGCGTAGAAGTATGGTGACAAAGGAAATATCCTCAGATAAAAACTGGAAAGAGACTTTCTGAGAAAGTTCTTTGTGATGTGTGAATTCATCTCACGGAGTTACACTTTTCTTTTCATAGAGCACCTTGCTAACATTGTTTTCATGAAATCTGCAAAGGGATATTTGAGAGTGTATTGAGGCCTATAGTGAAAAGGGAAATACCTTCAGATGAAAACTAGAAAGAAGCTTTGTGAGAAACTGCTCTGTCATGTGTGAATTAATCTCACAGAGTTACACTATTTATTTCATTGAGCAGTTTGCTAACACTGTTTTCTTGGAATCTGCATTGGGATATTTCAGAGTGCATTGAAGCTTATGGAGACAAAGAAGCATTCTCAGACATAAACCAAAAATAACCTTTCTGAGAAACTGCTTTGTGATGTGTGAATTCATCTCACAGGTTTACACCTTTCTTTTCATGGAGCTGTTTGCTAACACTCTTTTCGTGGAATCTACAAAGTGATATTCACTAGCATCTTGAGGCAAATGGTGAAAAAGGTAATATCCTCAGACAAAAGCTAGAAAGAACCTTTCTGAGAAACTGCTTTGTTATTTATGAATTCATCTCACAGAGTTACACAATTCTTCCCAGGGAGCAGTTTGGTAGCACTGTTTTCAGTTAATCTGAGAAGGGATATTTTGTATCACATTGAAGCCTATGGTAACAAAGAAAATATCCTCAGATAAAATCTAGAAAGAAACTTTCAAGGAAACCTCTTTGTGATGTGTGAATTCATCTCACAGAGTTACACTGTACTTTTCATTGAGAAGTTTGTTAACACTTTTTTGGGGGGAATCTGCCATGGGATATTCACTAGCACCTTGAGGAAAATGGTGAAAAAGGAATCATCCTCAGATAAAAACTAGAAAGAAGATTTAGAGAAACTGTTTTGCAATGTATGCATTCAGCTCACAGACACACTGTTCTTTGCATTGAGCAGTTGCTTACACTGTTGTCTTGGAATCTGCATTCTGATATTTTAGAGCTTATTGAAGCTTATGGTGACAAAGGACATATCCTAATATAAAAACTAGAAAGAAGCTTTCTGAGAAACCTCTTTCTGATGTGTTAATTCATCTCACACAGTTACACGATTCTTTTCATAGAGCTCTGGATTTTGGTGAATCTGAGAAGGGGTATTCTGGACCACATTGAACTGTAAGTTGAGAAAGAAAATGCCATCAGATAATAACTAGAAAGTAGCTTTCTGCAGAAGTTCTTTGTGATATGTAAATTCGTCTCACAGAGTTACACCTTACTTTTCATTTAGCAGTTTGCTTACACTGTTTTCGTGGAATTTGAAAAGGGATATTTGGGAGCACATTGAGGACTATGGTGAAAAAGAAAATATCCTCAGATAAAAACTAGAAAAAAGCTTTCTGAGAAACTGTATTGTGATGTGTGAATTCATCTCACAGAGTTACACTGTTGTTTTCATTGAACAGTTTGCTACCATTGTTTTCTTGGAATCCGCAATGGGATATTTCAGAGTGCATTGAAACTTATGGTGACAATGGAAATATCCTCATATAAAAACCAGAAAGAAGCTTTCTCAGAAACTGCTTTGTGATGTGTTAATTTCACTCACCGAGTTACAGGATCCTTTTCATGGATCCATTTGGTAGCAGTGTTTTTGATGAATCTGCGAAGTGATATTTTGCGGCGCATCAAAGCCTATGGTGACAAAGGACATTTCCTCAGATAAAAACTAGAAACTTTCTGAGAAAGTTCTCTGTGATGTGTGAATTCAACTCACAGAGTTGCACCTTTCTTTTCATGCAGTAGTTTGCTAACAGTGCTTTGGTGGAATCTGCAAAGGGATATTTGGGAGTACATTGAGTATTATAGTGAAAAAAGGAAATAACCTCTTATATTAACTAGAAAGAAACTTTCTGAGAAACTGCTTTGTGATGTGTGAATTCATCTCACTGACTTACATGATTCTTTTCAAGGAGCAGTTTGGTAGCACAGTATTTGGGGAATCTGAGAAGGGATATTTTAGATAACATAGAAGCCTGTGGTGACAAGGGAAATATCCTCAGATTAAAAACTATATAGAAGCTTTCTGAGAAAATCTTTGTGATGTGAGAGCTCATCTCAAGAGTTACATATTTCCTTTGATGGAACAGTTTGCTAACACTGTTTTCGTGGAATCTGCAAAGGGATATTTGGGAGAGCATGGAAGCCAATGGTGGAAAAGGAAATATCCTGAAATAAAAACTAGAAAGAATCTCTCTGAGAAATTTCTTTGTTTTCGGTGAATTCATCACACAGAGTTACACCTTTGTTTTCTTTGAGCAGCTTGGTAGCACTATTTTTATGGAATCTGCAAAGTTATATTCAGGAGCTCCTAGAGGCTTATGGTTAAAAAGTAAATATCTTCAGGTAAAAACTGGAGAGAAGCTTTTTGAGAAACGGTTTTGTGATGTGTGTGTTCATCTCATAGAGTTTAACCTTTTTTTTGATGGAGCAATTCATCATCATTGTTTTTGTGGTACCTGAGAGGAGTTATTTAGGAGTGCCTTGAAGCCCTTGATGACAAAGGAAATATCGTCAGATAACAACCAAGAAGAAGCTTTCTGTGAAACTGCTTTGTGATGTGTGAATTCATCTCACCGAGTTTTATCGTTCTTTTCATTGAGAAGTTAGCTAACAATTTTTTCGATTAATCTGCAATGGGATATTCGAGAGTGTATTGAGGAATATGGTGAAAAAGGAAATATCTTCTATAAAAACTAGAAAGATGTTTTCTGAGAAACATCTTTGTGATATGTGAATTCATCTTCCAGAGTCACATGATTCTTTTCATGGATAAGCTTGGTAGCACTGTTTTTGGGGAATCTGAGAAGGGATATTTTGGAATGCGTTGAAGCCTATGGTGACAAAGGAAATATCCTCAGATAAAATCTAGAAAGAAGCTTTCTGAGAAACTTCTTTGTAGTGTGTGAATTCATCGTACAGAGTTACAACATTCTTTTAATTGATCAGTTTGCTGACACTCTTTTCATGGAATCTGCAAAGGTATACATTGGAGTGCATTGAGACCCACGGTGAAAAAGAAAATAATCTCAGATAAAAAGTAGAGAGAATCTTTGTGAGAAACTGCTTTGTGATGTGTGAATTCATCTCACAGTATTACCCTGTAGTTTTCATTGAGCAGTTTGCTAACACTGTTTTCTTGGAATCTGCAATGGGATATTTTGCAGCGCATTGAAAATTCTGGTGACAACAGAAATGCCATCATATAAAAACTAGAAAAAAGCTTTCGAGAAACCAATTTCTGATGTGTTAATTCATCTAACAGGGTTACACAATCCTTTTCCTGGATCAGTTTGGTAGCACTGTTTTTGGGTAATCTGAGAAGGAATATGTTGTATCACATTGAAGCCTATGGTGACAAAGGAAATATCCTCAGGTAAAAACTAGAAAGAAAGTTTCTGAAAAAGTTCTTTCTGATTTATTCATTCATCTCAAAGAGTTACACCTTTATTTTCATAGAGAAGTTTGATAACACTGCTTAACTGGGTTCTGTAAAGGGATATTTGGGAGCACATTGAGGCCTAAGGTAAAAAAGGAAATATCCTCAGATAAAAACCAGAAAGAAGCTTTCTGAGAAACCACGTTGTGATGTGTGAATTCTCCTCACAGAGTTTCATTGTTCTTTTCATTGAGTAGTTCCGAATACTCTTTTCTTGGATGCTGCAATGGGATACTTCAGAGTGCCTTGAAGCTTATGGTGACAAAGGAAATATTCTCATATAAAAACTAGAAAGAAGCTTTCTGAGAAAGTACTTTCTGATGTGTTAATTAATCCCACAGTTACACCTTTATTTTCATGGAGCAGTTTGCAAACACAGTATCCCTGGAATCTGCAAAGGGATATTTTTGAGCGCATTGAGGCCTACAGTGAAAAAGGAAATATCCTCAGATAAAAACTAGAAAGAATCTTTCTGAGAAACTGCTTTGTGATGTCTGAGTTCATCTCACAGAGTTACACCATCCTTTTAATTGAACAGTTCGGTTGCACTGTTTTTGGGGAATCTGAGAAGGGATATTTTGGATTGCATTGAAGTCCAAGGTCACTAAAGAAATATCCTCAGATAAAAACTAGAAAGAAGCTTTCTGAGAAAGTTCTTTGAGATGTGTGAATTCATCTTACAGATTTACACCTTTCTTTTCATGTGGTAGTTTGCTAACACTGTTTTCATTTAATCTGCAAAGGGATATTTGGGAGCATATTAAGGTCTATAGCAGAAAAGGAAATATCCTGAGATTAAAAACTAGGAAGAACCTTTCTGAGAAACTGTTTGGTGATGTGAGAATTCATTTTACAGTGTTACACTCTTCTTTTCAATGAGCCATTTGCTCACACTGTTTTCATGGAATCTGAAAAGGGATTTTTGGCAGCACATTGAAGCCTATGTTCACAAAGGAAATATCCTCAGATATAACCAACAATAAGCTTTCTCAGAAACTGCTTTGTGATGTGCTAATTCACCTCACAGTGTTACACGATTCTACTCATGGATCAATTGGGTAGCACCGTTTTTGGAGAATCTGAGAAGGGACATTTTGGATCGCATTGAAGCCTATGATGACAAAGGAATTATCATCAGATAAAAAGTAGAAAGAAGTTCTTGAAGAAACTTCTTTGTGATGTGTGAATTTGACTCACAGAGTTGCACCTTTCTTTTCATGGAGTAGTGCTAACACTGTTTTCTTGGATCCTGCAAATTGATATTTGGGAGCTCATTGAGGCCTATAGTGAAAAAGGAAATATCCTCAGATATTAAATAGAAACTTTCTGAGAAACTGCTTTTTGATATGTAAATTCATCTCAGAGTAATGCCTTTCTTTTCATTTAGCATTTGTTATCACTGTTTTTCTGGAAACTGCAAAGGGATATTTGCAAACGCCTTCATGCCTGTAGTGAAAAAGGAAATATTCTCAGAAAAAATCTAGAGAAGCTTTCTGAGAAAGTTCTTTGTGTTGTTTGAATTCATCTCACAGAACTACACCTTTCTTTCAAGGAGGAGTTTCCTAACACTGTTTTCATGGAATCTGCAGTAGGTATTTCGGAGGGCATTGAAGCTTATGGTGACAAAGAAAATATCCTCAGACAATAACTAGAAAGATATTTCAGATAAAAACTAGAAAGGATCATTCTGAGAAAGTTCCTTGTGATGTGTGAATTCATCTCACAGAGTTACACCACTCTTTTCATTGAGCAGTCTGATAACACTCGTTACATGGGATCTGCACCAGGACATTTGGGAGCACAATGAAGACAAAGGTGACAATGAAAATATCCCCAGAAAAAAACAAAAAAGATGCTTTCTGTTAGACCGTTTGGCAAAGTGTGAATTGAACGCACAGAGTACACTGTTCTTTTCATTGAAGAGTACACTAACACTGTTTTTTTGGAATCTGCAATGAGATATTTTGGAGTGTATTGTAGCTCATGGTGACAAAGGAAATATCCTCAGATAGAAACTAGAAAGAAGCCTCCTGAGAAACTGCTTTGTGATTTGTGAATTCATCTCACAGAGTTACACCTTTCTTTACATGGAGCAGTTTGGTACTAATGCTTTTGGGGAAACTGAGAAGGTATATTTTGGATGACATGGAAGCCTATATTGACAAAGGAAATAACCTCACATAAAAACTAGAAAGAAAGGTTCTGAGAAACTTCTTAATAATAGGTAAATTCATCTCACAAAGTTACACCTTTGCTTTTAAGGAGCAGTTTGCTAACACTGTTTTTGTGGAATCTGCAAAGTGATATTTGGGAGCACATTGAAGTCTATGGTGACAAAGGAAATATCTTCAGATAAAAACTAAAAAGAAGTTTTCTAAGAGACTTCTTTGTGATGTGTGAATTGAACTCACAAAGGTACACGGTTCTTTTCATTAAACAGTTTGCTAGCACTGTTTTCTTGGAATCTGCAATGAGATATTTCGGAGAACATTCAATCTTAGGGTGACAAAGGAAATGTCCTCAGGCAAAAACTAGAAAGAAGCTTTCTGAAAAACTTCTTTGTGGTTTGTGAATTCATCGCACAGAGTTACATGATACTTTCCATGGAACAGTTTGGTAACACTGTATTTTTTGGAATCTGAGAAGGGATATTTTGGATCACAATAAAGCCAAGAGTGACAAAGGAAATATCCTCAGATAAAAACTAGAAAGAAGCCTTCTGAGTAACTTCTTTCTGATATGTGAATTCATCTCACAGAGTTACACTGCTCTTTTCATTGAGCGGTTTCCTAATGCTATTTTTTATTATTATTATACTTTAAGTTCTAGGGTACATGTGCATAACGTTCAGGTTTGTTACATATGTATACTTGTGCCATGTTGGCATGCTGCACACATCAACTCGTCAGCATGCATCAACTCGTCATTTACATCAGGTATAACTCCAAATACAATCCCTCCTCCCTACCCACTCCCCATGATAGGCCCCGGTGTATGATGTTCCCTTTCCCGAGTCCAAGTGATCTCATTGTTCAGTTCCCACCTATGAGTGAGAACATGCGGTGTTTGGTTTTCTGTTCTTGCAATAGTTTGCTGAGAATGATGGTTTCCAGCTGCATCCATGTCCCTACAAAGGACACAAACTCATCCTTTTCTATGGCTTAATAGTATTCCATGGTGTATATGTGCCACATTTTCTTAATCCAGTCTGTCACTGATGGACATTTGGGTTGATTCCAAGTCTTTGCTATTGTGAATAGTGCCGCAATAAACATACGTGTGCATGTGTCTTTATAGCAGCATGATTTATAATCCTTTGGGTATATACCCAGTAATGGGATGGCTGGGTCATATGGTACATCTAGTTCTAGATCCTTGAGGAATCGCCATACTGTTTTCCATAATGGTTGAACTAGTTTACAATCCCACCAACAGAGTAAAAGTGTTCCTATTTTTCCACATCCTCTCCAGTGCCTGTTGTTTCCTGACTTTTAATGATCGCCATTCTAACTGGTGTGAGATGGTGTCTCATTGTGGTTTTGATTTGCATTTCTCTGATGACCAGTGATGATGAGCATTTTTTCATGTATCTGTTGGCTGTATGAATGTCTTCTTTTGAGAACTGTCTGTTCATATCCTTTGCCCAATTTTCGATGGGGTTGTTTGTTTTTTCCTTGTAAATTTGTTTGAGTTCTTTGTAGGTTCTGGATATGAGCCCTTTGTCAGATGAGTAGATTGCAAAAATGTTCTCCCATTCTGTAGGTTGCCTGTTCACTCTGATGGTAGTTTCTTTTGCTGTGCAGAAGCTCTTTAGTTGAATTAGATCCCATTAGTCAATTTTAGCTTTTGCTGCCGTTGCTTTTGGTGTTTTAGACACGAAGTCCTTGCCATGCCTATGTCCTGAATGGTATTACCTAGTTTTTCTTCTCAGATTTTTATGGTATTAGGTCTAACATTTAAGTCTCTAATCCATCTTGAATTAATTTTCGTATAAGGAGTAAGGAAAGGATCCAGTTTCAGCTTTCTACTTATGGCTAGCCAATTTTCCCAGTACCATTTATTAAATAGGAAATCCTTTCCCCATTTCTTGTTTCTCTCAGGTTTGTCAAAGATCAGATGGCTGTAGATGTGTGGTATTATTTCTGAGAACTCTGTTCTGTTCCATTGGTCTATATCTCTGTTTTGGTACCAGTACCATGCTATTTTGGTTACTGTAGCCTTGTAGTGTAGTTTGAAGTCAGGTAGCGTGATGCCTCCAGCTTTGTTCTTTTGACTTAGGATTGTCTTGGCAATACGAGCTCTTTTGTGGTTCCATATAAAATTTACAGCAAGTTTTCCAGTTCTGTGAAGAAACTCATTGGTAGCTTGATGGGGATGGCATTGAATATATAAATAACCTTGGGCAGTATGGCCATTTTCACGATATTGATTCTTCCTATCCATGAGCATGGTATGTTCTTTCATTTGTTTGTGTCTTCTTTTATTTCACTGAGCAGTGGTTTGTAGTTCTCCTTGAAGAGGTCCTTTACATCCCTTGTAAGTTGGATTCCTAGGTATTTTATTCTCTTTGAAGCGATTGTGAATCGAAGTTCATTCATGATTTGGCTCTCTGTTTGTCTATTACTGGTGTATAAGAATGCTTGTGATTTTTGCACATTGATTTTGTATCCTGAGACTTTGCTGAAGTTGCTCATCAGCTTAAGGAGATTTTGGGTTGAGATAATGGGGTTTTCTAAATATACAATCACGTCATCTGCAAAGAGGGACAATTTGAATTCTTCTTTTCCTAACTGAATGCCCTTGATTTCTTTCTCTTGCCTGATTGCCCTAGCCAGAACTTCCAACACTATATTGAATAGGAGTGGTAAGAGAGGGCATCCCTGTCTTGTGCCAGTTTTCAAATGAAATTTTTCCAGTTTTTGCTCATTCAGTATGACATTGCCTGTGGGTATGTCATAAATAGCTCTTATGATTTTGAGATACGTTCCATCAATACCGAATTTATTGAGCGTTTTTAGCATGAAGGGCTGTTGAATTTTGTCAAAAGCCTTTTCTGCATCTATTGAGATAATCATGTGGTTCTTGTCTTTGGTTCTGTTTATATGCTGGATTACGTTTATTGATTTGTGTATGTTGAACCACCTTGCATCCCAGGGATGAAGCCCACTTGATCATGGTGGATAAGCTTTTTGATGTGCTGCTGGATCCGATTTGCCAGTATTTTATTGAGGATTTTTGCATCGATGTTCATCAGGGATATTGGTCTAAAATTCTCTTTTTTTGTTGTGTCCCTGCCAGGCTTTGGTATCAGGATGATGTTGACCTCATAAAATGAGTTACGGAGGATTCCCTCTTTTTCTATTGATTGGAATAGTTTCAGAAGGAATGATACTAGCTCCTCCTTGTACCTCTGGTAGAATTCAGCTGTGAATCCATCTGGTCCTGGACTTTTTTTCGTTGGTAGGCTATTAATTATTGCCTCAATTTCAGAGCCTGCTATTGGTCTATTCAGGGATTCAGCTTCTTCCTGGTTTAGTCTTGGGAGAGTGTAAGTGTCCAGGAAATTATCCATTTCTTCTAGATTTTCTAGTTTATTTGCATAGAGGTGTTTATAGTATTCTCTGATGGTGGATTGTATTTTTGTGGGGTCGGTGGTGATAACCCCTTTATCATTTTTTATTGCATCTATTTGATTTTCTCTCTTTTCTTCTTTGTTAGTCTTGCTGGCGGTCTATCAATTTTGTGGATCTTTTCAAAAACCAACTCCTGGATTCATTGATTTTTTGGAGGGTTTTTTGTGTCTCTATCTCCTTCAGTTCTGCTCTGATCTTAGTTATTTCTTGCCTTCTGCTAGCTTATGATTGTGTTTGCTCTTGCTTCTCTAGTTCTTTTAATTGTGATTTTTAGAGTGTCAATTTTAGATCATTCCAGCTTTCTCTTGTGGGCATTTAGTGCTATAAATTTCCTTCTACACACTGCTTTAAATGTGTCCCAGAGATTCTGGTATGTTGTATCTTTGTTCTCATTGGTTTCAAAGAGCATCTTTATTTCTGCCTTCATTTCGTTATGTACCCAGTAGTCATTCAGGAGCAGATTGCTCAGTTTCCATGTAGTTGAGCAGTTTTGATTGAGTTTCTTAGTCCTGAGTGCTAGTTTGATTGCACTGTGGTCTGAGAGACAGTTTGTTATAATTTCTGTTCTTGTACATTTGCTGAGGAGTGCTTTACTTCCAATTATGTGGTTAATAGTGGAATAAGTGTGATGTGGCACTAGGTAGAATGTATATTCTGTTGATTTGGGGTGGAGAGTTCTGTAGATGTCTATTAGGTCTGCTTGCTGCAGAGATGAGTTCAATTCCTGGATATCCTTGTTAACTTTCTGTCTCGTTGATCTGTCTAATGTTGACAGTGGAGTGTTGGAGTCTCCCATTATTATTGTATGGGAGTCTAAGTCTGTTTGTAAGTCTCTAAGGACTTGCTTTATGAATCTGGGTGCTCCTGTATTGGGTGCATATATATTTAGGATAGTTATCTCTTCCTGTTGAATTGATCCCTTTACCATTATGTAATGGCCTTCTTTGTCTCTTTTGATCTTTGATGGTTTAAAGTCTGTTTTATCAGAGACTAGGATTGCAACCCCTGCTTTTCTTTGTTCTCCATTTGCTTGGTAAATCTTCCTCCATCCCTTTATTTTGAGCCTATGTATGTCTCTGCATGTGAGATGGGTGTCCTGAATCCAGCAAACTGATGGATCTTGACTCTTTATCCAATTTGCCGGTCTGTGTCTTTTAATTGGAGCATTTAGTACATTTACATTTAAGGTTAATATTGTTATGTGTGAACTTGATCCTGCCATTATGATATTAACTGGTTATTTTGCTCATTAGTTGATGCAGTTTCTTCCTAGCCTCGATGGTCTTTACATTTTGGCATGTTTTTGCAATGGCTGGTACCGGTTGTTCCTTTCTATGTTTAGTGCTTCCTTCAGGGTCTCTTTCAAGGCAGGCCTGGTGGTGACAAAATTTCTAAGCATTTGCTTATCTGTAAAGGATTTTATTTCTCCATCACTTATGAAACTTAGTTTGGCTGGATATGAAATTCTGGGTTGAAAATTCTTTTCTTTAAGAATGTTGAATATTGGCCCCCACTCTCTTCTTGCTTGTACAGTTTGCCAAGAGGTCTGCTGTTAGTCTGATGGGCTTCCCTTTGTGGGTAACCCGACCTTTCTCTCTGGCTGCCCTTAAGATTTTTTCCTTCATTTCAACTTTGGTGAATCTGGCAATTTGGTGACTTGCAGTTGCACTTCTCGAGGAGTATCTTTGTGGTGTTCTCTGTATTTCCTGAATTTGAATGTTGGCCTGCCCTACTAGGTTGGGGAAGTTCTCCTGGATGATATCCTGAAGAGTGTTTTCCAACTTGGCTCCATTTTCCCCCTCACTTTCAGTCACCCCAATCAGACGTAGATTTGGTCCTTTTACATAATCCCATACTTCTTGAAGGCTTTGTTCATTTCTTTTTCTTCTTTTTTCTTTAGGTTTCTCTTCTCGCTTCATTTCATTCATTTGATCCTCAATCCCTGATACTCTTTCTTCCAGTCGATCGAGTTGGTTACTGAAGCTTGTGCATTTGTCACGTATTTCTCCTGTCATGGTTTTCATCTCTGTCCATTCGTTTATGACCTTCTCTGCATTAATTATTCCAGTTATCAATTCTCCCACTCTTTTTTCAAGATTTTTAGTTTCTTTGCACTGGGTACGTAATTACCCCTTTAGCTCTGACAAGTTTGATGGACTGGAGCCTTCTTCTCTCATCTCATCAAAGTCATTCTCCGTCCTGGTTTGATCCATTGCTGGTGATGAGCTACATTCCTTTGGAGGGGGCGATGCGCTCTTATCTTTTGAATTTCCAGCTTTTCTGCTCTGCTTTTTCCCCATCTTTGTGATTTTATCTGCCTCTGGTCTTTAATGATGGTGACGTACTGATGGGGTTTTGGTGTGGGTGTCCTTCCTGTTTGTTAATTTTCCTTCTAACAGTCAGGACTCTCAGCTGTAGGTCTGTTGGAGATTGCTTGAGGTCCACTCCAGACCCTGTTTGCCTGGGTTTCAGTAGCAGAGGCTGCAGAAAATAGAATATTGCTGAACAGTGAGTGTACCTGTCTGATTCTTGCTTTGGAATCTTCCTCTCAGGGGTGTACTCCACGGTGTGAGGTGTGGGGTGTCAGACTGCCCCTAGTGGGGGATGTCTCTCAGTTAGGCTACTCAGGGGTCAGCGACCCACTTGAACAGGCAGTCTGTCCATTCTCAGATCTCAACCTCCATGTTGGGAGATCCACTGCTCTCTTCAAAGCTGTCAGACAGAGTCGTTTGTGTCTTCGGAGGTTTCATCTGCCTTTCTTGTTGTTGTTGTTGTTGTTGTTGTTTAGCTGTGCCCTGTCCCCAGAGGTGGAGTCTTCAGAGACAGGCAGGACTCGTTGAGCTGCTGTGAGCTCCACCGAGTTCGAGCTTCCCAGCCACTTTGTTTATCTACTTAAGCCTCAGCAATGGTGGGCACCCCTCCCCCAGCCTCGCTGCTGCCTTGCCGCGAGATCACAGACTGCTGTGCTAGAAATGAGGGAGGCTCCGTGGGCATGGGACACTTCCGGCCAGGTTTGGGATATAATCTCCTAGTATGCCCGTTTGCTGAGATCCTTGGTAGAGCGCAGTATTGGGGTGGAAGTTACCCGATTTTCCAGGTGTTGTGTGTCTCAGTTCCCCTGGCTAGGAAAAGGGATTCCCTTCCCACTTGCACTTCCCAGGTGAGGTGATGTCTCACCTCGTTTCAGCTCTTGCTGGTCGGGCTGCAGCAGCTGACCCGCACCGACTGTCTTGCACTCCCTAGTGAGATGAACCCAGTACCTCAGTTGAAAATGCAGAAATCGCCTATCTTCTGTGTCACTGGCGCTGCAAGTTGGAGACTGGAGCTGTTCCTATTCGGCCATCTTGCTCCGCCCCCCCAACACTCTTTTTGTAGAATCTTCAAAGGGATATTTTGGAGTGAATTGAGGCCTATGTTGAAAAAGGAATTATCCTCAGATAAAACCTAGAAAGAAGCTTTCTGAAAAACTGTTTTGTGATGTATGAATTCATCTCATGGAGTTACACTGCACTTTTCACTCAACACTGCTGATTCTTGGAAACTGCAGTGGGATATTTTGGAACTCATTGAAGATTATGGTGACAAAGGAATTATCCTCAGATAAAAACCAAAAATAAGCTTTCAGAGAAAGTGGTTTTCTTTTGATTGAGAAGTTCCCTAACACTATTCTCATTAAATCTGCAATGGGATATTCGAGCGCACATTCAGGAATATAGTGAAAAAGGAAATTTCCTCACATAAAAACTAGAAAGAAGTCTTCTGAGAAAATTCTTCATGATGTGTGAGTTCATCTCACAGAGCTACAACTTTCTTTTCATGGAGCAATTTGATAACACTTTTTTTGTGGAATCTCCAAAGGGGTATTTGTGACAGCATTGAGGGCTATCTTGCAAAAGGAAGTATCCACAGATAAAAAGTACAAAGAAGCTTTCTGAGTAGCTGATTTATGATGTGTGAATTCATCTCACAGTGTTTAACTGTTCATTTCATTGAGTAGTTTGCTAACACTGTTTTCATGGAATCTACAAAGGGATATTTGGGAGCGCATTAAAGCCTATATTGAAAAAGGAAATATACTCAGATAAAAAACAAAACGAAGCTTTCTGAGAAACTGCTTTGTGATGTGTGAATTCATCTCACTGAGTTGCACCATTCTTTTCATTGAGCAGTTTGCTAACACTGTTTTCATTGAATCTGCAAAGGGATAATTCAGAGCACATTGAAGCTTATAGTGACAAAGGAAATATCCTCAGACAAAGACTAGAAAGATTCTTTCTGAGAAACTGCTTTCTGATTTGTGAATTCATCTCACAGAGTTAAGTAATATTTGTTCTGGAGCAGTTTGGTAGCACTGTTTTTGGGGAATCTGAAAAAGGATATTTTGAATTGCTTTGAAGCCTATGGTGACAAAAGAAATATCGTCAGACAAAAACTAGAAAGAAGCTTTCTGAGAAAGTTCTTTGTGATGTGTGAATTCATCTCATAGAGTTACACCATTCTTTTAATGGAGCACTTTGCTAACACAGTTTTCGTGGAATCTGCAAAGGGATATTTGGGAGAGCATTGAGGCCTCTTGTAAAAAAGGAAATATCCCCAGATAAAAACGAGAAATAAGGTTTCTGAGAACTACTTTGTGATGTGTGAATTCATCTCACTGAGTTACACTGTTCTTTTCATTCATCAGTTTGCTAACACTGTTTTCTTGGAATCTGCAATGGGATATGTCAGAGTGCATAGAAGCTAATGGTGACAAAGGAAATATCCTGAAACGAAAACCAGAAAGAAGCTTTCTGAGAAATCACTTAGTGATGTGTTAATTCACTTCACAGAATGACAGGATTCTTTTCATGGATCATTTTGGGAGCACTGTTTTTGGGGCATCTGAGAAGTGATATTTTGGATCTCATTGAAGCCTTTGGTGACAAAGGAAATATCCTAAGATGAAAAGGAGAAAGAAGCTTTCTGAGAAACTACTTTGTCATGTGTGATTTCATCTCACAGAGTTACACCTTTCTTTCCATGGAGCAGTTTGCTAACACTGTTTTCGTGCAATCTGCAAAGGGATATTTGGGAGCGCATTGAGGCCTATGTTGAAAAAGGAAATATCCTCAGATAAAAACTTGAAAGAAGGATTCTGAGAAACTGCTTTCTGATGTATGAATTCATCTCAGAGAGGTACACTGTTCTTTTCATTGAAAAGTATGCTAACACTGTTTTTGTGGAATCTGCAAATGGATAATTTGGAGCACATTGAAACTTATGGTGACAAAGGAAATATCCTCAGACAAAGACTAGAAAGAATCTTTCTGAGAAACTGCTTTCTGATTTGTGAATTCATCTCACAGAGTTACACAATTTTTTTTATGGAGCAGTGTGGTAGCACTGTTTTTGGGGAATCAGAGAAGGGATATTTTGGATCGTATTGAAGCCTATGGTGACAAAGGAAATACCCTCAGACAAAAACTAGAAAAACTCTTTCTGAGAAACTTCTTGGTGATGTGTGAATTAATCTCACAGACTTACACCTTTCTCTTCGTGGAGCACTTTTCTTACACTGTTTATGTGGAATCTACAAAGGGATATTTGTGAGTGCATTAAGGCTTATAGTGAAAAAGGAAATATCATCAGATAAAATCGAGAAAAAAGCATTCTGAGAAACCGCTTTGTGATGTGGTAATTCATCTCACAGAGTTACACGATTCTTTTCATGGATCATTTGTTAACACTCTTTTTGGGGAATCTGAGAAGGCATATTTTCGATCACATTGCAGCAAATGTTGACAAAGTAAATATCATCAGAATACAACTAGAAAGTATTTTTCTGAGAAAGTAGTTTCTGATGTGTGAATTCTTCTCACAGAATTACACGGTTCTTTTCATTGATCAGTTTGATAACATTTTCTTGTGGAATCTGCAATAGGATATTTGGAAGTGCATTAAAGCCTATGGTGACATAGGAAATATCCTCAGATGAAAACCCAAAAGAAGCTTTATGAGAAACTCCTTTGTGATTTGTGAATTCATCTCACAGAGTTACACTGCTTTTTTCATTGAGCAGAATCTGCAAAGAGATATTTTCGAGCGAATTGAGGTCTATGTTGTAAAAGGAATTATCCTCAGATAAAACCTAGAAAGAAGCTTTCTGAGAAACTGCTTTGTGATATTTGAATTCATCTCACAGAGGTACACTATACTTTTCACTCAACAGTTTGCTAATATTGCTGATTCTTGGAATCTGCAGTGGGATATATCGGACCACATTGCAGATTATGGAGACAAAGGAAATATCCTCCGATAAAAACCAAAACTAAGTTTTTGGAGAAACTGCTTTGTGATGTGTGAATTCATATCACAGAGTTACACCGTTCTTTTCATTGGGAAGCTTGCTAACACTTTTATGATTTAATCTGCAATCAGATATTCAGGTGCACATTTAGGGATATAGTGACAAAGGAAATATCCTCAGATAAATCTAGAAAGAAGCTTTCTGAGAAAGTCCTTTGTGATGTGTGAATTCATCTCACAGAGTTATACCTTTCTTTTCATGGAGCAGTTTGCCAACACTGTTTTCATGGAATCAGCAAAGGGATATATTTGAGCACTCTGAGGCCTATGGTGAATAAGGAAATATCCTCAGATAAAAACTAGAAAGAAGCTTTCTGAGAAACTGCTTTGTAATGTGTTAATTTGTCTCACAGATGTACACTGTTCTTTTCATTTCCCAGTTTGCTAACACTCTTTTCTTGGATTCTGCAATGGGATATTTCCGAGTGTATTGAAGCTTATGGTGACAAAGGAAATATCCTCATATAAAAACTAGAAAGACACATACTGAGAGATTGCTTTTTGATGTGTT
This sequence comes from Papio anubis, assembly GCF_008728515.1. Taxonomy (NCBI): domain Eukaryota; kingdom Metazoa; phylum Chordata; class Mammalia; order Primates; family Cercopithecidae; genus Papio; species Papio anubis. Next base: position 66,962 of record NW_022159326.1, on the reverse strand, counting down.
AATTCAGCTCACAGTGTTACACAATTGCTTTCATGGATCAGTTTGGTAGCACTATTTTTTGGGAATCTGAGAAGGGATATTTTTGATTGCATTGAATCCTAGGGTGACAAAGGAAACATCCTCAGATAAAAACTAGAAAGAAACTTTGTGAGAAAGTTTTTTTGTGGTGTGTGAGTTCATCTCACAGAGTTACACCTTTCTTTTCATGGAGGAGTTTGCTAATACTGTTTTTGTGGAATCTGCAAAGGGATATTTGGGAATGCATTGAGGCCTAAGAAATATCCTCAGATAAAAACGAGAAAGAAGCTTTCTGAGAAAGAAGGTGTTGTGGATGCATCTCACGTAGTTACACTGTTGTTTTCATTGACCGGTTTGATAACACTATTTTCGTGGACTCTGCAATAAGATTCTTGGGAGTGAATTGAAGTCTATGGTGACAAATTAAATGTCCTCAGACTAAAACCAAAAGGAAACTTTCTAAGAAACTGCCTTATGATGAGAGAAATCATCTCACAGACCTACACAGTTTTTTTTCATGGAGCAGTTTGCTAACCCTATTTTCGTGGAATCTGCAAAGGACTGTTCATGGGTGCATTGAGGCAAACGATGAAAAAGAAAATATCCTCTGAAAAAATATAGAAAGAAACTTTCTGAGATGTTTCTTTGTGATGTGTGAATTCATCTCACAGAGTTACACTGTTTTGTTCATTGAGAAGTTCACAAACACTTTTTTCCTGGAATCTGGGATGTGATATTCTAGAGCACATCGAGGAATATGGTGAATAAGGAAATATCCTCAGATAAAAATTAGGAAGAAGCTTTCTCAGAAACAACTTTGTGATGTGTGAATTCATCTCACAGAGTTGCACATTTCTTTTCATGGAGCAGTTTAGTAACACTGTTTTTGGGGAATCTCAGAAAGGATATTGTGGACTGCATTGAAGCCTAAGGTGACAAAGGAAATATCCTCAGATAAAAACCAAAAAGAAACTTTCTGCAAAACTGCTTTGTGATGTGTGAATTCGACTCACCGAGTAACACTGTTCTTTTTGTTGAGAAGAATGTTAACACTTTTTTCGTTTAATCTGCAATGGGATACTCGGGAGCTCATTGAGGAATACGGTGAAAAAGGAAATACCCTCAGATAAAAATGAGAAAGAAGCTTTCAGAGAAACTCCTTTGTGATGTGCACATTCATCTCATAGAGGTAAAACTTTCTGTTGAGGGAACACTTTTGCATTATTGTTTTTGTGGTGTCTGAGAAGGGATATCTGAGGGCACATTGAAGCCTATGGTGGCAAAGGAAATATCCTCAGGCAAAAACCAAGAAGAATCTTTCTGAGAATCTTCTTTCTGATGTTTGAATTCATCTCATAGATTCACACAATGCTTTTCATGGAGCAGTTTGCTAACACTGTATTCATGGAATCTACAAAGGGATATTCAGAAGTGCATTGAGGCAAACGGTGAAAAAGGAAATATTAACATACAAAAACTAGAGAGAAGCTGTATGGCACACTTCTTTGTGATTTGTGAATATATCTCACAGAGTTACATGATTCTCTTCATGGAGCAATTTGGTAGCACTGCTTTTGGGGAATCTAAGAAGGGATACTTTGGATCGCATTGAAGCCAAGAGTGACAAAGGAAATATCCTCAGATAAAATCTAGAAAGAATCTTCCTGAGAAACTTCTTTGTGATGTGGGAATTCATCTCACAGAGTTACACCATTCTTTTCATTGAAAAGATGGGTAACACTGTTTTCTTGGAATCTGCAATGGGATATTCTAGAGCGCATTGAGGTCCATGGTGAAAAAGGAAATATCCTCAGATAAAAACTAGAAAGAAGCTTTCTGAGAAACAGCTGTGTGATGTGTGAATTCATCTCACAGAGTTACACCATTCTTTTCTTGGAGCAGTTTGGTAGCACTGTTTTTGGGGATCTGAGAAGGGATATTTTGGATCGCATTGAAACCTATGGTGAAAAAGGTAATATCCCCAGACAAAAACCAAAAAGAATCTTTCTGAGAAACTTCTTTGTGATGTTCATATTCATCTCATAGAGTTATACCTTTGTTTCATGGAGTCATTTGCTAACACTGTTTTTGTGGAATATGCAAAGGGATATTTGGGAGTGCTTTGAGACCTATGGTGGAAAAGGAAATATCCTTAGATTAAATCTAGAAAGAAGTTTTCTGAGAAACTGCTCTATGATGTGCGAATTCATCTCACAGAGGTACATTGTCCTTTTCATTGAGCAGTTGGCTACACTGTTATCTTGGAATCTGCAATGGGATATGTTGGAACATATTCAAGTTTAGGGTGACAAAGAAAATATCCTCAGATAAAAACTAGAAAGAAGCGTCCTGAAAGACTGCTTTGTGATTTGTGAATTCATCTCACAGAGTTACACGATTCTTTACATGGAGCAGTTTGGTAGCACTGTTCTTATGAAATCTGCAAAGGGATATTTGGGAGCTCCTAGAGGCCTATGGTGAAAAAGGAAATAACTTCAGATAAAAACTGGAGAGAAGCTTTTCAAGAAACGGTTTTTGATGTGTGTATTCATCTCATAGAGTTTAACCTTTTTGTTGATTGAGCAATTTGGCATCACTGTTTTTGTGGTATCTGAGAGGAGACATTTGGGAGCATATTGAAGCCTATGGTGAAAAAAGACATATCCTCAGGTAAAAACTGGAGAGAAACTTTCTGTGAAACTGCATTGTGATGTGTGAATTCATATCACAGAGTTAGACCATTATTCTCATTGAGCAGTTTGATAACTCTGTTCCCAAGGATTCTGCAATAGGATATTCAGGAGCACTTTGAAGTCTATTGTGACAAAGAAAATATAATCATAATAATCAAAAAGAAGTTTTCTGAGAAACTGCTTTGTGATGTGTTAATTCATCTCAAGGAGTTTCATGATTCTTTTCAAGTGTCGGTTTGGTAGCACTGTTTTTGGGAATCTTAGAAGGGATATTTTCGATCACATTGAAGCCTACGGTGACTAAGGAAATATCCTCAGAAAAAAACTAGAAAGAAGCTTTCTGAGGGAGATCTTTGTGATGTGTGAATTCATCTAACAGAGATACAACTTTCTTTTTGTGTAGCAGTTTGGTAACACTGTTTTTGTTGAAACCACAATGGGATATTTTGGATCACATTGAAGCCTATTCTGACAAAGGAAGTAACCTCAGACAAAAACTGTAAAGAAGATTTCTGAGAAACTGCTTTGTGACTTGTGAATTCATCTCACAGAGTTACATGATTCTTTTCATGGAGGAGTTTGGTTACACTGTTTTTGGGGAATCTGAGAGGGGATATTTTAGATCGCATTGAAGTGTATGGTGACATACGAAATATCCTCAGAGAAAAACTAGAAAGAAACTCTGAGAAAATTATTTAAGATGTGTGAATTAATCTCACAGAGGTACACATTTCTTTTCATGGAGCAGTTGATAACAGTGTTTTCGTGGAATCTGCAAGGGGATATTTGGGAGCCCACTGGGGCCTATGGTGAAATAGGAAATATCTTCAAATAAAAACTAGAAGGAAGCTTTCTGAGAAATGGCTTTGTGCAGTGTGAATTCATCTTACAGAATTACACCAATCTTTTCATTAAGCAGTTTGATAACACTGTTTTCATGTAATCTGCAGTGCATTGAAGCCTATGGTGACAAAGGAACTACCATCAGATAAAAATAAAAAGAAGCTTTCTGTGAAACGGCTTTGTGATGTGTGAATTAACCTCATAGAGTTACACCGCTCTTTTCATTGAGAAGTTTGCTAACAACTTTTTCTTTTCTTCTGCAATGGGATATTTGAAGCACTTTGAGGAACATAGTGAAAACGGAAATATCCTTAGATAAAAACTAGAAAGTTTTGTGGGAAACGGATTTGTGGTATGTGAATTCATCTCACAGAGTTACACCTTTATTTTCATGGAGCGGTTTGGCAGCATTGTTTTTGGGGAATCTAAGAGATATTTGCCAGTGCATTGAAGTTTATAGTGGAAAAGTAAATATCCTCAAATAAAAAGTAGAAGAAATCTTTCTGAGAGACTGCCTTGTGATGAATGCATTCACCTCACAGAGTTCCAATATTCTTTTCATTTAGCAATTTGCTAGCAATGTTTTCACCATATCTGCAATAGGATATATTGTAGTGCATTGAAACCTATGGTGACAAAGGAAATATCCTCAGATAAAAACCAAAAGGAAGCTTTCTGAGAAACTACTTTGTGATGTGTGAATTCAATCTACAGAGTTACACTGTTCTTTTCATTGAGACGTTTGCTAACACTTTTCTTGGAATCTTCAATGGGATACTTTGGAGTGCATTGACGCTTATGGTAACAAAGGAAATATCCTCAGATAAAAACTTGAAAGCTTTCTGAGAAACTGCTTTGTGATTTGTGAATCCGTCTCACACAATTTCCCAGTTCTCTTCAAGGAGAAGTTTGGTAACACTGCTTTTGGGGAATCTGAGAAGGGATATTTTGGATCGCATTGAAGCCTATGGTGACAAACTAAATATCTTCAGATAAAACTAGAAAGAAGCTTTCTGAGAAACTACTTTGTGATGTGTGGATTCATCTCACAGAGTTTCACTGTTCATTTTATTGAGCAGAATGCTCACACTGTTTTCTTGGAATCTGCAATGGGATACTTTGGAGCACATTGAAGCTTATGGTGAGAAAGAAATATCCTCACACAAACACCAAAAAAAACCTTTCTGAGAAACTGCTTTGTGTTGTGTGAATTCGTCTCACAGATTTACACCTTTCATTTCATGGAGTCATTTGCTAACACTGTTTTCATGGAATCTGCAAAGGGATATTCACTAGCGACTTGATGCAAATGGTGAAAAAGGAAATATCCTCAGACAGAAACTAGAAAGAACCATTCTGAGAAACTACTTTGTGATTTGTGAATTCTTCTCACATAGTTACATTATTCTTTTCATGGAGCAGTTTGGTAGCACTGTTTTTAGGGAATCTAAGAAGGAATATTTTGGATTACATTGAAGTCTATGGTAGCAAAGGAAATATCCTTAGAGAAAATCTAATAAAAAAACTTTCAGAGAAACCTCTTTGTGATGTGTCAATTTATCTCAGAGAATAGCACCTTTATTTTCATCGAGATGTTTGCTAACACTTTTTTCGTGGAATGTGATGGGTTACTCGCTAGTGCCTTAAGGCAAATGGTGAAAAAGTAATATCCTCAGATAAAGACTAGAAAGAAGCTTTCTGAAAAACAGCTTTGTGATGTGAGAATTCATCTCAAACAATTACACCATCCCATTCATGGAGCAATTTGGCAGCACTGTTTTTGGGGAATCTGAGAAGGTATATTTTGGATCGTATTGAAGCCTAGGGTAAAAAAGGAAATATCCTAAGAGAAAAACTGGATAGAAGCTTTCTGAGAAACTTCTTCATTATGTGTGAATTCATCTCACAGAGTTACATGATTCTTTAAATGGTGGAGTTTGCTAACACCGCTTTCATGGAATTTCTAAAGGGATATTTGGTAGTGCATTGAGTCCTATGGTGAAAAAGGAAATATCCTCTGATAAAAACTAGAAAGAAGATTTCTGAGAAAATGCTTTGTGATGTGTGAATTCAGCTCACAGAGTTACACTGTTCTTTGCATTCAACAGTTTGCTTACTCTGTTGTCTTGGAATCTGCAGTCTGATATTTCAGAGAGCACTGAAGCTTATGGTGACAAAGCATATATCCTCATATAAAAACTAGAAAGAAACTTTCTGAGAAACCTCTTTCTGATGTGTTAATTCATCTCACAGAGTTACACGATTCTTTTCATGGAGCAGTTTGGTAGCACTATTTTTGGTGCTATCTGAGAAGGGATATTCTGGACCGCAATGAACCATAAGTTGACAAAGGAAAAACCCTCAGATAATAACTAGAAAGAAGCTTTCAGAGAAAGTTCTTTGTGATGGGTGAATTTGTCTCACATAGTTACACCTTTCTTTTCATGGAGCCTATTGCTAACACTGTTTTCATGGAATCTGCAAAGGGATATTTGGGAGTTCATTGAAGACTATAGTGAAAAAGAAAATATCCTCAGATTAAAAGTAGAAAGATTTCTTATGAGATACTCTTTTATGATGTGTGAATTCATCTCACAGATTTACACTGTTCTTTTCATTGAAAAGTTTGCTCACACTGTTTTTGTGGAATCTGCAATAGGATACTTGGGAGCACATTGAAACCTATGATGACAAAGGAAATATCCTCAGACAAAAACCAAAAAAAGATTTCTGAGAAACTGCTTCATGATGAGTGAACCCATCTCACAGAGTTACACTGTTCCTTTTAATGTGCAGTTTGCTAACACTCTTTTCTTGGAATCTTCAATGGAATATTTCGTAGTGCATTGAAGCTTTTGGTGACAAAGGAAATATCCTCATACAAACACTAGAAATAAATTTTCTGAGAAAGCAATTGATGACGTATTAATTCATCTAACAGGGTTACATGATCCTTTTCATTTATCAGTTTGGTAGCGGTGTTTTTTGGGAATTTGAGAAGGAATATTTTGGATTGCATTGAAGCCTACGGTGAGAAAGGAAATATCCTGAGATAAAAACTAGAAAGCAGGTTTCTGAGAAATTTCTTTCTGGTGTGCTAACTCAACTCAAAGTGTTACACCTTTCTTTTCATAGAGCAGCTTGCTAACTGTTTACCTGGGATCTGCAAAGGGATACTTGGAAGGGCATTGAGGCCAAAGGTGAAAAAGGAAATATCCTCCGACAAAAACTGGAAAGAAGCTTTCTGAGAAACTGCTTTGTTTTGTTTCTAATAAAGCTTTCTGATAAAGTTCTATGTGATTTCTGAATTCATCTCATGTCTCTAGACCTTTTTTTCATTGAGAAGTTTGATAACACTGTCTTTCTGGAAACTGCAAGAGGATATTTGGGAGCTAATTGAAGCCTATGTTAACAAGGGAAATATCCTCAGACAAAAACCAAAAAGATGCTTTCTGAGAGGCTCCTTTGTGATGTGTGAATTTATCTCACAGAGTTACACTGTTGTTTTCATTGAGCAGTTTGCTAGTACTGTTTTTTTTTTTTTTTTTATGTCTGCAAAGGAATCTTTCCGATCGCATTGAAGCCTATGGTGACAAAGAAAATATCCTCAGACAAAAACTAGAAAGAAGCTTCCCAAGAACCTGCTATGTGATTTTTGAATTCATCTCAGAGAATTACACCTTTCTTCTCATGGAGCAGTTTGGTAGCACTGTTTTGGGGGAATCTGAGAATGGATATTGTGGATGGCATTGAAGTCTGTGGTGTAAAAGTAAATGTTCTCAGATGAAAACCAGAAGGAAGCTTTCTGAGAAACAGCTTAGTGATGTGTGAATTCTTCCCATAGAATTACACCTTACTTTTCATGGAGCAGTTTATTAACACTGTTTTCGTGGAATCTGCAATTAGATACTTTGAAGCATTGAGGCTTATGGTTTCAAAGGAAATATCCTCATATAAAAACTAGAAAGAAGCTTTCTGAGAAACTGCTTTGTGATGTGTTAATTCATCTCACAGAGGTACACGATTCTTCTCATGAATCAGTTTGGTAGCACTGTTTTTGGGGAATCTGAGTAGGAATATTTGGGATCACATTGAAGCCTATGGTGAAAAGAAAATATTCTCAGACAAAAGTAGAAAGAAGCTTTCTGAGAAAGTCTTTTGTTATGTGTGAACTCATCTCACTGTGTTGCACCATTCTTTTCATTGAGCAGTTTGATAACACTGTTTTTGAGGAATTTGCAACAGGTTATTTGGGAGAGCAATGAAGGCTATGGTGACAAAGGAAATATCGTCAGATAAAAACTTGGAAGAAGCTTTCTGAGAAACTTCTTTGTGACGTATGAATTTATTACAAGGAGATACATTTTTCTTTTCATAGAACAGATTTCTAACACTGTTTTTGTGGAATCTGCACATTGATATTTTTCACACATTGAGGACTATGGTGTAAAAGGAAATATCCTCAGTTAAAAACTAGAAAGATGCTTTCTGAGGAACTGCTTTGTGATGTGTGAATTCATCTCACAGAGATACACCATTCCTTTCATTGAGCAGTTTGTTAACAATGTTTTTGTGGCATCTGCAAAGGACTATTTTGGAGAGTATTGAAGTTAAGGTGACAAAAGAAATACCCTCATATAAAAAGTAGAAAGAATCTCTTGAGGAAACACTTTCTAATGTGTTAATTCATCTCACAGAGTTACAAGATCCTTTTCATGGATGAGTTTGTTAGCACTGTGTTCGTGGAATCTACAAAGGGATATTGGGCAGTGCATGGAGGCTTATAGTGAAAAAGGAAATATACTCAGATAAAAACTAGAAAGAAGCTTGTTGAGAAAGTTCTTTGTGATGTGTGATTTCATCACACAGAGTTACATCTTTCTTTTCATGGAGTAGTTTGTGAACACTGTTTTCGAGGAATCTGCAAAGGGATATTTGGGAGCACATTGAGGACTATGGTGAAAAAGGAAATATCCTCAGATAAAAATTCGAAAGAAGCTTTCTGAGAAACTGCTTTGTGATGTGTGAATTCATCTCACAGAGTTACACTGTTTTTTTCATTGAGAAGTTTGCTAACATTGTCTTCTTATAATCTGCCAAGGGGTATTTCAAGGCACAATGACGCTTACTGTGACAAACAAAATATCCTCATAGAAAAAGTAGAAAAGAGCTTTTGGGAAAACTGCTTTGTGATTTGTGAATTCTTCTTACAGAATTACACGATTCTCTCCATGGATCAGTTTGGTAGCACTGTTTTTGTGGTATCTGAGAAGGGATATTTTGGATCCCATTGAAACCTGAGGAAATAGCCTCAGATAAAAACTAGAAAGAAGCTTACTGAGAGAGTTCTTTGTGATGTGTGAGTTCATCTCACTGAAATACAGCTTTCTTATCATGGAGCAGCTTGCTAACACTACTATCGTGAAATTTGCAAAGGGATATTTTGGAGCACATTGTGCCCAACAGTGTAAAAGGAAGTAACTGCAGATAAAAACTAGAAACAAGCTTTCTGAGAAACTGCTTTGAGACGTGTGAATTCATCTCGCAGTGTTACACCATTCTCCTCATAGAGCAGTTTGCTAACACTGTTTTCATGGAATCTGCAAAGGAATATATGGGAGTGCGCTGAGGCCTGTGGTGAAAAAGGAAATATCCTCAGATAAAAACTAGGAAGAAGCTTTCTGAGAAACAGCCTTGTGATGTGTGAATTCGTCTCACAGAGTTACACTTTGTTTTTCATTGAGAGTTTGCTAACACTGTTTTCTTGGAATCTGCAACTGGATATATTGGAGCACTTTGAAGCTTATGGTGACAACGAAATATCCTCAGACAAAAACTAGCTCTCTGAGAAACTGTTTCATGACTTGGTAATTCATCTAACAGAGTTACACGATTCTTTCCATGGAGCAGTTTGATAGCACTATTTTTGGGGAACCTGAAAAGGGATATTTTGGATACCAATGAAGCCTAAGGTGACAAAGAATATATCATCAGATAAAAATTAGAAAGAAGCTTTCTGGGAAACTTCTTTGTGATGTGTGAATTCACCTTACACAGTTACACCTTTTTTTTCATAGAGCAGTTTCCTACCTCACTTTTCCTGGAATCTGCAAAGGGATAATTGGGAGTGGATTGAGGCCTACAGTGAAAAAGGAAATATCCTCAGATACAAACTAGAAAATAGCCTTCTGAGAAATGGCTTTGTGATGTGTGAATTCATCTCACAGAGCTACACCTTTCTTTTCATGAAGCAGTTTGGAAACACTGTTTTTGTGTAATCTGCAAAGGAATATTCAGGATCGCATAGGGTTCCATGACAAAAAAGGAAATATTTTCAGGTAAAAACTGGAAAGAAGATTTCTGAGAAACTGCTTTATGACAAGTGTATTCGTCTCACAGTGTTACATTGTTCTTTTCATTCAGCAGTTTGCTAACAATGGTTTCGTGGAACCTGCAATAGGATATTTTGGAGCACATTGAAGCCTATGGTGACAAGTGAAATATCCTTAGACAAAAACTGGAAATAAGTTTTCTGAGAGACTGCTTTGTTATTTATTAATTCATCTCACAGAGTTTAATGATTCTATTCATGGACCAGTTAGGTAGCATTGTTTTTGGGGAATCTGAGAAGGGATGTTTTGGATTGCATTGAAGTCAATGGTGACAAAGGAAATGTCCACAGGTAAAAATTAGAAAGACGCTTTCTGAGTAAGTTCTTCGTGATGTGCGAATTCATCTTATAGAGTTACAACTTTCCTTTCCTGGAGCAGTTTGCTAGCACTAATTTCATGGAGTCTGCAGTGGAATAATACAGAGTGCTTTGAGGCTTATATGAAGAAGGAAATATCCTCAGATAAAAACTGGAATGTATTTTTCTGAGAAACAGTTTTGTGGTGTGTGAATTCATCTTAAAGTGTTGCACCATTGTTGTCACTGAGAGTTTTGATAACACTGATTTCATGGAAACTGCAATAGGATATTTGGGAATACACTGAAGCCTACGTTCACAAAGGAAATATCCTCAGATAAAAACCAAAAAGAAACTTACTGTGAAGGTGCTTTGTGATGTGTGAATTCATCTCTGAGAACTACACCGTTCTTTTCATTGAGAAGTTTGCTAACACTGTTTTCATTTAATTTGCAATGGCATATTTGTGAATGCCTTGAGGATTACAGTGAAAAAGGAAATATTTTCTGATAAAAACTAGAGAGAAGCTTTCTGAGAAACATCTTTGTGATACGTGAATTCATCTCACAGAGTTACTGCATTCTTTTCAAGGAACAGTTTGATAGCACTGTTTTTGGGGAATCTGAGAAGGGATATTATGGATTGCATTGAAACCTATATTGACAAAGGAAATATCCTCAGATAAAAGCTAAAAAAGAAGCTTGTTGAGAAACTGCTTTGTGATGTGTGAATTCGTCTAACAGAGTTACACTGTTGTTTTCATAGAGAAGTTTGATAAAACTCTTTTCGTGGAATCTGCAATAGGATATTTGGGAGCGCACTGAAGCCTATGGTGACAATGGAAATATCCTCAGACAAAAATAAAAAGAACATATCTGAGAAACCGCTTTGTGATGTGTGAAATCATCTCACAGGTTTGCACCTTTCTTTTCATGAACCAGTTTACAACACTATTTTCCTAGAATCTACAAAGGGATATTAGTGAGTGCATTGAGGCAAATGGTGAAAAAGAAAATATCCTCACATAAAAACTGTAAAGAAGCTTTCTGAGAAGCATTTTTGTGATGTGTGAATTCACCTCACAGAGTTACACTACTCTTTTCCTGAGCAGTTTGGTAGCACTGTTTTTGGGGAATCTGAGAAGGGATATTTTGGATCACAATGAAGCCTATGGTGACAAAGGAAATATCCTCAGATAAAAACCAGAAAGAAGCTTTCTGAGAAAGTTCTTTGTGACGTGTGAATTCATCTCACAGAGATACACGATTTTTTTCATGGAGTAGTTTGCTGACACTGTTTTCGTGGAATCTGTAAAGGGATATTTGAGAGTGCATTGAGGTCTAAGGTGAAAAAGGAAATATCCTCACATAAAAACTAGAAAGATGCATTCTGAGAAACTGTATGTGATGTGTGAATTCATCTCACAGAGATACACTGTTCTTTGCCGTGGACAGTTTGCTTACTCTGTTTTCTTGGAATCTACAATCTGGTATATCAGAGCGCATTGACGCTTATGGAAACAAAGGAAATATCCTCAGATAAAATCTGCAAAGGAGCTTACTGAGAAACTGCTTTGTGATGTGTTAATTCATCTCACAGAGTTACACAATTCTTTTCATATAGCAGTTTGGTAGCACTGTTTTTAGGGAATCTGAGAAGGGATGTTTTGAATGGCATTTAAACCTATGGTGACAAAGGAAATATCCTCAGAAAAAATCTAGAAAGAATCTTTCTGAGAAAGTTATTCATGATGTGTGAATTCCTCTCACAGAGTTGCATCTTTCTTTTCATGAAGCAGTTTGGAAAAACTGTTTTTGTGGAATCTGCACATGGATATTTGGGACCGCATTGAGACCTATAGTGAGTAAGAAAATATCCTGTCATAAAAACTAGAAAGAAGCTTTCTGAGAACCTGCTTTGTGACGTTTTAATTCATCTCACAGAGTTACATTGTTCTTTTCATCCAGCAGTTAGCTAACACTCTTTTTGTGGAATCTGCAGTAGGATATTTGGGAATGCATTAAAGCCTATGGTGACAAAGGAAATATCCTCAGATAAAAAACAAAAAGAAACTTTCTGAGAAACTGCTTTGTGATGTGTGAATTCATCTCACAGAGTCACACTGTTCTTTTCATTGAGTAGTTTGCTAACACTGTTTTCTTGGAATCTGCAATGGGATATTTCAGAGCACATTGAAGCCTAAGGTGACAAAGGAAATATCCTCAGACAAAAACTAGAAAGAAGCATTCTAAGAAAAACCTTTGTGAATTGTGAATTAATCTCACAGAGCTACATGATTCTATTCATGGAACAGTTTGGTAGCACTGTTTTTGCGAATCTGAGAAGGGATATTTTGGATCGCATAGAAACCTTTGATGACAAAGGAAATATTCACAGGTAAAAACTATAAAGATACTTTCTGAGAACGTTTTTGTGATGTGTGAATTCATCTTACAGAGTTACACTTTTCTCATCATAAAACAGTTTGGTAACATGGTTTTTGGGGAATCTGAGAATGAATATTTAGATCACATTGAAGCCTATGGTGAAAAAGGAGATATCCTGAGATGAAAACTAGAAAGAAGCTTTCTGAGAAACTGTTTGTGATGTGAAAATTCATCTCACAGAGTTACACTATTTATTTTATTGAGCAGTTTGCTAACACTGTATTCTTGAAATCTGCAATGGAATATTTCAGAGCACATTGAGGCCTATAGTGAAAAAGGAAATATCATCAGATAAAAACTATAAAGAAGCTTTCTGTGAAACTACTTTGTGATGTGTGAATTCAACTCCCAGAGTTATACCATTCTCTTCATTGAGAAGTTTGTGAACACTTTTTTTGTTTAATCTGCAATGGAATATTCAGGAGTGCTTTGAGGAATATGGTGAAAAAGGAAATATCCTCAGATAAAAACTAAAAAGAGTTTTTCTGTGAAACATCTTTGTGATATGTGAACTCATCTCACAGAGTTACACCATTCTTTTCAAGGAACAGTTTGGTAGCACTGTTTTTGAGGAATCTGAGAAGTGATATTTTGGGGTGCTTTGAAGCCTTTCTTGAAGTATCCTCAGATAAAACTAGAAGTAACCTTTCTGAGAAACTACTTTATGATATGTGAATTCATCCCAGAGAGTTACACTGTTGTTTTCATTCAGCAGTTTGATAACACTGTTTTCATGGAATCTGCAATAGGATATTTTGGAGTGCATTGAAGCCTATGGCTCCAAAGGAAATATCTTCTGACACAACCCAAAAAGAATCTATCTATGAAAATGCTTTGTGATGTGTGAATTCATCTCACCAATTTATACCTTCCTTTTCATGGAGCAATTAGCTAACACTAAATTCGTGGTATCTGCAAAGGGAGATTCCCGAGCACTTTCTGGCTAATGGTAAAAAAGGAAACATTCTACAACAAAAACGAGAAAGAAACTTTCTGAAAAACTGCTTTGTGATTTGTGAATTCATCTCACAGAGTTACACGATTCTTTTCATGGAGCAGTTTTGTGGCACTGTTTTGGGGGAATCTGAGAAGGGACATATTGGATCGCATTGAAGTCTATGGTGACAAAGGAAATATCCTTAGTTAAAACCTAGAAAGAAACTTTCTGAGAAAGTTCTTTGTGATGTGTGAATTCATCCCATATAGTTATACCTTTCTTTTCCTGGAGCAGCTTGCTAACGGTGTTTTCATGGAATCTGCAATGGGATATTCTGGAGTGCTTTAATGCCTATAGTGAAAAAAGGAATATTCTCAGATAAAAACTAGAAAGAAGCTTTATGAGAAAGTACTTTGTGATGTGTGAATTCATGTCCCAAAGTTACACTGTTCCTTCCATTGAGCACTTTGCTTACACTGTTTTCTTGGAATCTGCAATCGGATATTTTGGAGCACATTGAAGCTTATGGTGAAAACAGAAATATCTTCATCTAAAAACTAGAAAGAAACTTTCTGACAAATTGATTTGTTACGTTTTAATTCATCTCACACAGTTACACGATTCTTTTCATTGAATAGGTTGGTAGCATATTTTTGGTGAATCTGAGAAGTGATACTTTGGATGGCATTTAAACCTATGGTGGCAATGGAAATATTATCAGATAAAAACTAGAAAGAAGGTTTTTGAGAAAGTTATTTGTGATGTGTGAATTCAACAAACAGAGTTACAACTTCTTTTTCACAGAGGAGTTTGCGAACACTGTTTTCGTGGAATCTGAAAAAGGGATATTTGCGAGTGTTTTGAGGCCAATGGTGAAAAATTAAATATCCTCAGATAAAAAGTAGAAAGAAGAATTCTGAGAAACTGCTTTGTGTTGTGTGCATTAATCGCACAGAGTTACAACTTTCTTTTAATGGAGCAGTTTGCTAACATTGTTTTCTTGTATTCTGCAATGGAATATTTCAGAGCGCATTGAAGCTTATGGTGAAAAAGGAAATATCCTCATATAAAAACTACAAGGAAGCTTTCTGAGAAACTGCTTTGTGATATGTTAATTCATCTCACAGTGCTACACGATTCTTTTCATGGATCTGTTTGGTAGCACTGTTTTGGGGACATTTGAGAAGGGATATTTTTGATGGCAATGAAGGTTATGATGACAAAAGAAATATCCTCAGAAAAAAACTAGAAAGAAGCTTTCTGAGAAAGCTATTTGTGATGTGTGAATAAAAACTAGAGAGAAGATTTCTGAGAAACTGAATTGTGATTTGTGAATTCATCTCACACAGCTACACCATCCTTTTCATTCAGCAGTTTTATAACACTTTTTTTGTGGAATCTGCAATAGGATATTTCGGAGCACATTGAAGTCTATGGAGACAAAGGAAATATCCTCAGATAAAAACCAAAAAGAGCATTTCTGAGAAACTACTTTGTGTTGTTTCAATTCAGCTTACAGAGTTACACTGTTCTTTTCATTGAGCAGTTTGCTAACACTGTTTTCTTTTAATCTGCAGTGGGATATTTTGGAGTGCATTGAAGCTTATGGTGACAAAGGAAATATCCTCAGGCAAAAACTAGAAAGAAGCTTTCTGAGAAATTGTTTTGTGATTTGTGAATTCATCTCACAGAGTTATACCTTTCTGTTTATGGATCAGTTTGCTAACACTGTTTTTGTGGAATCTACAAAGGATATTTGGGAGTGCATTGAGGCCAATGGTGAAAATAAAAATATCATCAGAACAAATCTAGAAAGAAGCTTTCTGAGAAACTGCTTCATGATAGGTGAATTCATCTCAGAGAGTTACACCATTCTTTTCTTTCAGCCGTTTGATTATACTGTTTTCATGGAGTCTACAAAAGGATATTTCCGAATGCATTGAAGCCTATGGTGACAAAGGAAATATGCCCATAGAAATACCAAAAAGAAGCTTTCTGAGAAACTACTTTGTGATGTGTGAATTCGACTCACACAGTTACCCTGTTCTTTTCATTTAGCTATTTGATAACATTGTTTCTTGGAATCCATGATGGGATATTTCCGAGTGCTTTGAACCTTATTGTGAAAAAGTGAATATCCTCAGACAAAAACAAGAAAGAAACATTCTGAAAAACTGTTTTCTGATTTGTGAATTCATTGCACAGAGTTACACAACTCTTTTCATGGATCAGTTTGACAGCTCTGTTGTTGGGGCATCTGAGAAGGGATATTTTGGATCACATTGAAGCCTATGGTGACAAAGGAAATATCCTCAGATTAAAGCTAGAAAGAAGCTTTCTGAGAAAGTTCTTTGTGTTGTGTGAGTTCATCTCACAGAGTTACATTGATCTTTTCATGGCGCAGTTTGCTAACACTGCTTTCCTGTAATCTGCATAGGGATATTTGGGAGTACCTTGAGGCCTATGGTGAAAAAGGAAATATCCTTAGGTAAACAATTCATTCATTTCAATTCAACCTTTCTGTTGATTGAGCAGTTTGGCATCTCTGTTTTTGTGGTATCTGAGAGGAGTTATTTGGGAGCACATTGATGCCTATAGTGTAAAAGGAAATATCCCCAGATAAAAATTAGAAAGACACTTTCTGGGAAACTGCTTTGTGATGGGTGAATTTTACTCATAGAATTACAGTTTTCTTTCCATGGAGAAGTCTCTTAACACTACTTTTGTAGATTCTGCAAAGGGATACTCACAAGTGGCTTCAGGCATAAGGTTAAAAAGGAATTATTCTCAGAATAAAACGAGAAAGAAGCTTTCTGAGAAACTCCTTTGTGATTTGTGAATTCATCTCACAGAGTTACATAATTACTTTCATGGATCAGTTTGGTAGCACTGTTTTTGGGGAATCTGACAAGGGGTATTTTGGATTGCATTGAAGCTTTGGTGACAAAGGAAATATCCGTAGATAAAATCTAGAAAGAAACTCTCTGAAAAAGTTCTTTGTGATGTGTGAATTCATCTCACAGAGTTACACCATTATTTTCATTGAGAAGTTTTCTAACACATTTTTTTGAAATCCACTATGGGATATTCAAGAGCACCTTGAAAAATAAGGTGAAAAAGGAAATATCCTCAGATAAAAACTAGAAAGAAGCTATCTGAGAAACTACTTTGTCATGTGTGAATTCATCTCACAGTGTTACACTGTACTTTTCATTGAGCAGTTTGCTAACACTGTTTTCTTCAAATCGGTAATGGGATATTTTGGAGCACACAGAAGCTTATGGTGACAAAGGAAATATCCTTATATAAAAGTAGAAAGATGCTTTCTGAGAAACCACTTTGTGATGTGTTAACTCATTGCACATGATTATTTTCATTTAGCCATTTGGTTGCACTGTTTTGGGGGAACCTGAGGACGGATATTTCGGATTGCATTGAAGTCTGTGATGACAAAGTAAATACTATCAGATAAAAACTACAAAGAAGCTTTCTGAAAAAGTTATTTGTGATGTGTGAATTCATCTAACAGATTACACTGTCCTTTACATTGAGCAGTTTGATAACTGTGTTTTCATGGAAACTGCAAAAGGATACTTGGAAGCACATTGAATCATATGGTGACAAAGGAAATATCCTCAGGTAATAAACCAATAAGAAGCTTTCCGAGAGATTGCTTTGCGATGTGTGAATTGATCTCACAGAGTTACACTGTTCTTCTCATTGAGCAGTTTACTAACACTGTTTTCTTGGAATCTGCATTGGGATATTTAGGGGTGCATTGAAGCTTATGGTGACAAAGTAAATATCCTCAGACAAAAACTAGACAGAAGTTTCCTGGGAAACTGTCTTGTGATGAGTCAATTCATGTCACACAGTTGCATCATTCTTTTCTTGGAGCAGTTTGTTATCACTGTATTTGTGGAATCTCCAGTGGGATATTTGGGAGCACATAGAGTCCTAAGATGATAAAATAAAATTCTTCAGGTAACAACTTGAAAGAAGCTATCAGAGAAACCCCTTTCTGATATGTGCATTCATCTCATAGAGCTAAAAGTTTCTTTTGAGGTAGCACTTTCTCAACACTGTTTTTGTGATGTCTTGGAAGGGATATTTGGGAGCACATTGAAGCCTTTGGTGGAAAAGTAAATATCCTCATATAAAAACTAGAAAGAAGCTTTCTGAGAAATCACTTTGTGATGTGTTAATTCGTCTCTCCAAGATACATGATTCTTTTCATGGAGCAGTTTGGTAGCACTGTTTTTGGGGATCTGAGAAAGAATATTTTGGATCACATTGAAGCCTATGGAAACAAAGGAAATATCCTGAGATAAAATCTAACAAGAAGCTGAGAAAGTTCTTTGTGATGTGTGAATTCATCTCACAGAGTTTCACTGTTCTTTTCATTCAGCAGTTTGCTAACAATGTTTTCTTGGAATCTGCAATAGGATATTTGGGAGCACATTGAAGCCTATGGTGAAAATGGAAATACCCTTAGATAAAAACCAAAAATAAGCCTTCTGAGGGACTACTTTGTGATGGCGGAATTCATCTCACAGGGTTACACTGTTCTTTTCATTGAGCAGACTGTTAATAGTTATCTTGGAATCAGCAATGGGATATTTTGCAGGGCATCAAAGCTTTGGGTGACAAAGAAAATATCCTCAGACAGCAACTAGAAAGAAGATTTCTGAGAAACTACTTTGTGATTTGTGAATTCATCTCACAGTTTACACGATTATTGTCATGGAGCAGTTTGGTAGCACTGTTTTTATGGAATCTGCAAAGGGATATTGGGGAGATCCTAGAGACTTATGATGAAAAAGGAAATAACTTCAGATAAAAACTGGAGAGGAGCTTATCAAGAAATGATTTTCATCTCATAGAGTTTAACCTTTTTGTTGATTGAGAAGTTCGGCATCACAATTTTTGTGGTATCTGAGAAGAGATATTTGGGAGCACATTGAAGCCAACGGTGAAATAGGAAATATTCCCAGAATTAAACTAGAAAGAAGTTTTCTGAGAAACAGCTTTGCAGTGTGTGAAGTCAACTCACAAAGTTACACCTTTCTTTTCATTGAGCAGTTTGGTAACACTGTTTTTGTGGAATCTGCAAAGGGATATTCGGGAGTGCGTAGAGTCTAGTGGTGAAACAGGAAATATCTTCAGTTAGAAACTGGAGAGAAGCTTTCATAGAAATTCCTTTGTGATGTGTGTATTCATCTCATAGAGCTAAACGTTTCTGTTGAGGGAGCAGTTTGGCATCACTGTTTTTGTGGTGTCTGAGAAGGGATATTTGGCAACACATTTAAGCCTTTGGTGGAAAAGGAAATATCCTCATATATAAACTAGAAAGAAGCTTCCGGAGAAACTACTATGTGGTGGGTCAATTTAGTTCACAGAGTTACATCATTCATTTTTATAGAGGAGTTTGTTAGCACTGTTTTTGTGGAATCAGCAGGGGGATATTTTGGAGTGCATGGAGTATAAGGTGAAAATAGAAAACACTTCAGGTAATAACTGGAGAGAAACTTTCAGAGAAATTCCTTTGTGATATGTTCATTGGTTTCATAGAGCTAAACGTTTCTGTTGAGGGAGCACTCTGGCATCACTATTTTTGTGGTGTCAGAGAAGGGATACTTTGGAGCACATTGAAGCCTGTGGTGAAAAAGGAAATATCCTCAGAAAATATCTGGAAAGAAGCTTCCTGAGAAAATACTTTATGATGGGTGAATTTTTCTCAGAGAATTAAACCTTTCTTTTCATTGCGCAGTTTGGTAGCACTGTTTTTGTGGAATCAGCAGTGGGATATTTGGGAGTGCATAGAGGCCTAATGGGAAAAAGGAATATTCTTCAGGTAAAACCTGGAGAGAAGATTTCTGAGAAGCTCCTTCTCGAAGTGTGCATTCATCCCACAGAGTCAAACGTTTGTGTTGAGGGAACACTTTGGCATCACTGTTTTTGTGGTATGTGAGAAGAGATATTTTGGACAGTATTGAAGTTAGTGGTGGAAAAGAAAATATCTACATATAAAAACTAGAAAGAAGCTTTCTGATAAACCACTTTATGATGTGTTGATTAATCTCACAGAGTTACACGATCCTTTTCAAGGAGCAGTTTTGTAGCACTGTTTTTGTTGAATCTGAGAAGGGATATTTTGGATTGTGTTGAAGCCTATGGTGACAAAGGAAATATCCTCAGATAAAAACAAGATGTGTGCATTCGTCTCATAGAGTTAAACATTTCTGTTGAGGGAGTACTTTGGCATCACTGTTTTTCTGGTGTCTGAGAAGGGATATTTTGGAGCTCATTGAAGCTTATGGTGGAAAAGGAAGTATCCACATATAAAAACTAGAAAGAAGCTTTCTAAGAAACCATTTTGTGATGTGTTACTTCAACTCACAGAGTTACATGATCCTTTACAAGGAGCAGTTTGGTAGCACTCTTTTTGTTGAACTTGAGAAGGGATATTTTGGATCACATTGAAGCCTATGGTGAAAAAGGAAATATAATCAGATAAAAACTAGAAAGATGATTTCTGAGAAACTGCTTTGTGATGTGTGAATTCATCTCACAGAGTGACACCATTCTTTTCATTGAGCAGTTTGCTAACACTGTTTTCTTGGAATATGCAATAGGATATTTGGGAGTGCATTGAAGCCTATGGTGACAAAGGAAATATCCTCAGATAAAAAACAAAAAGATGCATTCTGAGAAACTGCTTTCTGATGTGTGAATTCATCTCACAGAGTTACACTGTTCTTTTTATTGAGCACTTTGCTAACACTGTTTCCTTGGAATCTGCAATGGGATATTTTTGAGCACAATGAAGCTTACGGTGAAAAAGGAAATATTCACAGATAAAAACTGCGAAGAAGTTTTCTGAAAAACTGCATTGTGATGTGTGAATGCAACTCACAGAGTTACACTTTTCTCTTCATTGATCAGTTTGTTAACACAGGTTTGCTAACACAGTATTAGCAAACTGTTTCAGGAAGACTAAGTTGTAACTCTGTAAGATGAATTCAAACATCACAAAGAAGTTTCTCAGAAAGTTTCTTTCACGTTTTTAATTTAGGATATTTCCTTTTTCAGTGTAGGCCTCAATGCATACCAAAGTATCCCTTTTCAGATTCCCCAAAGACAGTGGTAATACACTGCTCCAAGAAACGTAAAAGTAATTCTGTGAGATGAATTCAAATATCACAAAGCAGTTTCTCAGAAAGCTTCTTTCTAGTTTTATCTGAGGATATTTTCTTTGCCACAGTAAGGATCATTGAGCTAAGAAATATCCCATTGCAGATTTTAAGAAAACAGTGTTAGCAAACTTATCAATGTAAAGAAAAGTGTAACTCTGTGAATCGCATTCACAGGTCACAATGCAGTTTCTCAGAACATCTCTTTCCAGTTTTTATCTGAGGATATTTCCTTTTTCACCACAGCCCTCAAAGTGTTCAAAAATGTTAATTTCCATATTCCACGAGAACAGAGTTAGCAAACGACTTCATGAAGAAAAAGGTGTAACTCTGAGAGATGAATTCACACATCACAAAGCAAACTGATCAACGAAGAGAAAAGTGTAACTCTGTGAGTTGCATACACACATCAAAATGCAGTTTCTCAAACGCTTCTTTCCAATTTTTATCTGCGGATGTTTCCTTTTTCACCATAGGACTCAAAGCACTCCGAAATATCACTTTGCAGATTCCATGAAAACAGTGCTAGCAAACTGCTTCATGAAGACTAAGTTGTAACTCTGTGAGACGAATTCACATATCACAAAGAAGTTTCTCAGAAAGCTTCTTTCACGTTTTTAATTGAGGATATTTACTTTTTCAGCGTAAGCCTCAATGTACACCAAATTATCCCATCTCAGACACCCCACAGACAGTGGTAATAGACTGCTCCATGAAACGTAAGTGTAATTTTGTGAGAAGAATTCACACATCACAAAGCAGTTTCTCAGAAAGGTTTATTCCGGTTTTTCTCTGAGGATATTTCCTTTGTCCTTATACTCTTCAAACCCATCCGAAATATCAGTTCTCAGAATCCACAAAAACAGGGTTAGCAAACAGCTGCATGAAGTAGTGGTGTAACTCTGTGGGATGAAGTCACATGTCAGAATGCAATTTCTCAGAAAGCTTCCTTCACGTTTTTATCAGAGGATATTTCCTTTGTCACCGTATGCTTCATTGCGCTAAGAAATATCCCATTGCAGATTTCAAGAAAACTGTGTTAGCAAACTGATCAATAAAGAGGAAAGCGTAACTCTGTGAGTTGCATTCACTCATCACAATGCAGTTTCTCAGAACGCTTCTTTTCAGCTTTTATCTGACGATATTTTCTTTTTCACCATAGCCCTCCATACCCTCCCAAATATCACTTTGCAGATTCCACGGGAACAGTCTTAGCGAACGGCTTCATGAAGAGAAAAGTGGAACTCTGTGAGATGAATTCACACATCTCAAGGAAGTTTCTCAGAAGGCTTCTTTCTCATTTGTACCTGAGGATATTCCCTTTGGCCGTATAATCTTCCTAGCGATTCGAAATATGAGTTCTCAAATTCCAAAAAAACAGCGATAGCAAACGGCTCCAGGAAATACAAGTGTAGCTCAGAGAGTTGAATTCACAGTTCACAAAGCAGTTTCTCAGAAAGCTTCTTTTTAGAATTGAGGATATTTGTGGTCTTAGAGCGCCCCCGTGTGTCTCATTGCAGATTCTGCCAACCCACTGTTAGCAAGCATCTCAATGAAAACAATGATCAAACTCAGTGAGCTGAATTCACCCACAACAAAGCAGTTTCTGAGAAGGTTTCTCTGCAGTTTTTGTCTGAGAATACTGCATTATTCACCCTGGGATTCAACGATATCTAAGACATCACTTCTGATATTCCACAAAATCAGCACTAGCAAACTCCTTCATGAAAGAGTGGTTGTAACTCTGTGAGATGAATTCACACATCACAAAGCAGTTTTTCAGAAAAGTTCATTCCGGTTTTTCTCTGAGGATACTTCTTCATCCTTATACTCTTCAAACCCATCCGAAATATCAGTTCTCAGAATCCACAAAAGCAGGACTAGAAAACAGCTGCATGAACTAGTGGTATAACTCTGTGAGATGAAGTCACATATCAGAAAGGAATTTCTCAGAAAGCTTCTTACACGTTGTTATCTGAGGATATTTCCTTTGTCACCATAAGCTTCATTGAGCTAAGAAATATCCCATTGCAGATTTCAAGAAAACTGTGTTAGCAAACTGATCAATGAAGAGAAAACTGTAACTGTGAGCTGCATTCACACATCACAATGCCATTTCTCAGAATGCTTCTTCGCAGTTTATATCTGTGGATATTTCCTTTTTCACCATAGGCCTCAAAGCACTCCAAAATAACACTTTACAGATTCCAGGAAAACAGTGTTAGCAAACTGCTTCATGAAGATTAAGTTGTAACTCTGTGAGATGAATTCACATATCACAAAGCAATTTTTCAGAAAGCTTCTTTCAAGTTTTTGTCTTAGGATATTTCCTTTGTTACCGTAAGCTTCATTGAGCTAAGAAATATCCCATTGCAGATTTCAAGAAAACTCTCTTAGCAAACTGATCAACGAAGAGAAAAGTGTAATTCTGTGAGTTGCATTCACACATCACAATGCAGTTTCTCAGAATGTTTCTTCACAGTTTTTATCTGTGGATATTTCCTTTTTCACCATAGGCTTCAAAGCATTATGAAATATCATTTTAGAGTCCATGAAAACAGTGTTAGCAAGCTGCTCGATGAAGATTAAGTGGTAACTCCGTGAGATGAATTCACATATCACAAAGAAGTTTCTCAGAAAGCTTCTTTCACGTTTTTAATTGAGGATATTTCCTTTTTCAGTGTAGGTCTCAATGCGAAATAAATTATGCCATCTCAGACTCCCTAATGACAGTGGTAATAGACTGCTCCATGAAACGGAAGTGTAACTCTGTGAGAAGAATTCACACATCACAAAGCAGTTTCTCAGAAATCTTCTTTCACATTCTTATCCGAAGATATTTCCCTTGTCACCGTAAGCTTCTTTGCACTAAGGAATATCCCATTACAGATTTCAAGAAAACTATGTTAGCAAACTGATCAATGAATAGAAAAGTGTAACTCTGTGAGTTGCATTCACACATCACAATGCAATTTCTCAGAATGCTTCTTCGCAGTTTTTATCTGTGGATATTTCCTTTTTCACCATAGGCCTCTAAGTGCTTTGAAATATCACTGTACAGATTCTTCAAAAACGGTGTTAGCAAACTGCTTCATGAAGATTAAGTTGGAACTCTGTGAAACGAAATCACATATCACAAAGAAGTTACTCAGAAAGCTTCTTTCACGTTTTTAATTGAGGATATTTCCTTTTTAGTATAGGTCTCAATACAAACCAAAGTATCCCATCTCAGACTCCCCAAAGACAGTGGTAATAGACTGCACTATGAAACGTAAGTGTAACTCTGTGAGAGGAATTCTCACACCACAAAGCAGTTTCTCAGAAAGGTTCATTCCGGATTTTCTCTGAGGATAGTTCCTTTGTCCTTATGCTCTTCAAACCCATCCAAAACATCAGTTCTCAGAATCCACAAACAGGGTTAGAAAACAGCTGCACGAAATAGTGATGTAACTCTGTGGGATGAAGTCACATATCAGAAAGCAATTTCTCAGAAAGCTTCTTTCATGTTTTTCTCTGAGGATATTTCCTTTGTCACTGTAAACTTCATTGCGCTAAGAAATATCCCATTGCAGATTTCAAGAAAACTGTGTTAGCAAACTGATGAATGAAGAGAAAACTGTAACTTTGTGGTTTGCATTCACACATCACAATGCCATTTCTCAGAACGCTCCTTTGCAGTTTTTATCTGTGGATATTTCCTTCTTCACCACAGGCCTCAAAGCGCTCTGAAATATCACTGCACAGATTCCACGAAAACAGTGTTAGCAAACTGCTTCATGAAGACTAAGTTGTAACCCTGTGAGATGAATTCACATATCACAGAGCAGTTTCTCAGAAAGCTTCTTTCACTTTTTTATCTTAGGATATTTCCTTTGTCACCATAAGCTTCACTGTGGTAAGAAATATCTCATTGCAGATTTCAAGAAAACTGTGTTAGCAAACTGAACAATGAAGAGAAAAGTGTAACTCTGTGAGTTGCATTCACACATCACAATGCAGTTTCTCAGAACGCTTCTTCGCAGTTTTTATCTGTGGATATTTCCTTTTTCACGATAGGCCTCAAAGCGCTACGAAATATCACTTTATAGGTTCCACGAAAACAGTGTTAACAAAGTGCTTCATGAAGACTAAGTTGTAACTCTGTGAGACGAATTCACATATCACAAAGAAGTTTCTCAGAAAGCTTCTTTCACGTTTTTAATTGAGGATATTTCCTTTTTCAGCATAGGCCTCAATGCAAACCAAGGTATCCCGTCTCAGACACCCCACAGACATTGGTAATAGACTGCTCCATGAAACGTAAGTGTAATTCTGTGAGAAGAATTCACACATCACAAAGCAGTTTCTCAGAAAGGTTTATTCCGGTTTTTCTCTGAGGATATTTCCTTTGTCCTTATACTCTTCAAACCCATCCGAAATATCAGTTCTCAGAATCCACAAAAACAGGGCTAACAAACAGCTGAATGAAATAGTGATGTAACTCTGTGAGATGAATTCACATATCAGAAAGCAATTTCTCAGAAAACTTCCTTCACATTTTTATCAGAGGATATTTCCTTTGTCACCGTACGCTTCATTGCACTAAGAAATATCCCATTGCAGATTTCAAGAAAACTGTGTTAGCAAACTGATCAGTGAAGAGGAAAGCGTAACTCTGTGAGTTGCATTCACTCATCACAATGCAGTTTCTCAGAACGCTTCTTCTCAGTTTTTATCTGACGGTATTTCCTTTTTCACCATAGCCCTCTATGCCCTCCCAAATATCACTTTGCAGATTCCACGGGAACAATCTTAGCGAACGGCTTCATGAAGAGAAAAGTGGAACTCTGTGAGATGAATTCACACATCTCAAGGAAGTTTCTCAGAAGGCTTCTTTCTCGTTCGTATCTGAGGATATTTCCTTTGGCCGTATAGTCTTCCTAGCGATCCGAAATATGAGTTCTCAGATTCCACAAAAACAGCAATAGCAAACGGCTCCAGGAAATACAAGTGTAGCTCAGAGAGTTGAATTCACAGTTCACAAAGCAGTTTCTCAGAAAGCTTCTTTTTAGAATTGAGGATATTTGTGGTCTTAGAGCGCCCCCGTGTGTCTCATTGCAGATTCTGCCAACCCACTGTTAGCAAGCATCTCAATGTAAACAATGATGGAACTCAGTGAGCTGAATTCACCCACAACAAAGCAGTTTCTGAGAAGGTTTCTCTGCAGTTTTTGTCTGAGAATACTGCATTATTCACCCTGAGATTCAACGATATCTAAGACATCACTTCTGAAATTCCACAATATCAGCGCTAGCAAACTCCTCCATGAAAGTGTGGTTGTAACTCTGTGAGATGAATTCACATATCACAAAGCAGTTTCTCATTAAGCTTCATTCCGGATTTTCCCTGAGGATATTTCCTTTGTCCTTATCCTCTTCAAACCCATCCGAAATATCAGTTCTCAGAATCCACAAAAACAGGGCTAGCAAACAGCTGCACGAAGTAGTGGTGTAACTCTGTGGGATGAAGTCACATATCAGAATGCAATTTCTCAGAAAGCTTCCTTCAGGTTTTTATCTGAGGATATTTCCTTTGTCACCGTAAGCTTCTTTACACTAAGAAATATCCCATTACAGATTTCAAGAAAACTGTGTTACCAAACTGATCAAGGAAGAGAAAAAAGTAACTCTGTGAGTTGCATTCACACATCACAAAGCAGTTTCTCAGAATGCTTCTTCGCAGTTTTTATCTGTGGATATTTACTTTTTCACCATAGACCTAAAAGCGCTCCAAAATATCACTGTACATATTCCACGAAAGCAGTGTTAGCAAACTGCTTGAAGAAGAGTAAGTTGTAACTGTGTGAGACGAATTTATATATCACAAAGAAGTTTCTCAGAAAGTTTCCTTCTCGTTTTTAATTGAGGATATTTTCTTTTTCAGCATGGGCCTCAATTCAAACAAACGTATCCCATTTCAAACTCCACAAATACGGTGGTAATAGACTGCTCCATGAAACGTAAGTGTAATTCTGTGAAAAGAATACACACATCACAAAGCAGTTTGTCAGAAACTTCTTTCACATTTTTATCTGAGGGTATTTCCTTTGTCACTGTGAGCTTCATTGCGCTAAGAAATATCCCATTGCAGATTTCAAGAAACCTGTGTTAGCAAACTGATCAATGAAGAGAAAAGTATAGCTCTGTGAATTGCATTAACACATCGCAATACAGTTTCTCCGAATGCTTCTTTTCATTTTTTATCTGACAATATTTCCTTTTTCACCATAGACCTTTATGCCTTCCCAAATATCACTTTGCAAATTACACAACAACAGACTTAGCGAATGGCTTCATGAAGAGAAAGGTGGATATCTGTGAGATGGATACACACATCTCAAGGAAGTTTCTCAGAAAGCTTCTTTGTCATTTTTCTCTGAGGATATTTCCTTTTTTACACAAGGCATCAAAGCGCTCCGAAATATCACTTTACAGTTTCCACGAAAACAGTGTTAGCAAATTGCTTCATAAAGAATAAGTTGGAACTCTGTGAGATAAATTCACATAAAACAAAGAAGTTTCTCAGAAAGCTTCTTTCACGTTTTTATGTTGAGGATATTTCCTTTTTCAGCATAGGACTCTATGCAAACCAAAGTATCCCACCTCAGACACCTCAAAGACAGTAGTAATAGACAGCTCCATGAAACGTTAGTGTAATTCTGTGAAAAGAATACACATATCACAAAGCAGTTTCTCAGAAAGCTTCT
This sequence comes from Papio anubis, assembly GCF_008728515.1. Taxonomy (NCBI): domain Eukaryota; kingdom Metazoa; phylum Chordata; class Mammalia; order Primates; family Cercopithecidae; genus Papio; species Papio anubis. The sequence goes on along the minus strand of NW_022159326.1, from coordinate 39,398 downwards.
TTCTACTTTTTATCTGAGGATATTTCCTTTGTCACCATGGGCTTCCTTGCACTAAGAAATATCCCTTTGCAGATTCCAAGAAAACAGAGTTACTACTCTGATCAATGAAAAGAAAAGTGTAACTCTGTGAGTTACATTCACATGTCACAAAGCAGTTCCTCAGAACGCTTCTTTTCAGTTTCTGAGGATATTTCCTTTTTCACAATAGCCCACAATGCGCTTCCAAATATCACTTTACAGTGTGCACGAGAACAGTATTAGCAAACGGCTTCAAGAAGAGAAAGGTGGAACTCTGTGAGATGCATTCACAGATCACAAAGAAGTTTCTCAGAAAGCTTCTTTCTCGTTTTTATCTGAGGATATTTTCTTTTCCTCCATAGCCCTCAATGTGTTCCCAAATATCACTTTGCAGATTCCACTACACAGAGTTAGCAAAGAACTTCATGAACCAAACGTTGGAACTCTGTCAGATGATTTCACAGAACACAAAGAAATTTCTCAGAAAACTTCTTTCTCGTTTTTATCTGAGGATATTTCATTTTTCCATGTCATCTTCCAAGCGATCAGAAATATCAGTTCTCAGATTCAACAAAAGCAGGGCTGGCAAAGGGCTCCATGAAATACATTTGTAACTCAGTGAGTTGAACTCACACATCACAAAGCAGAGTCTCCAAAACCCTCTTTCTACCTTTTGTCAGAGGATATTTCCTTTAGCACCATAAGTTTCCTCGCGCTAAGAAATATACCTTTGCAGATTTCAAGAAAACAGAGTTAGTAAACTGATCAATGAAAAGAAAAGTGTAACACGGTCAGTTGCATTCACACGTCATGAAGCAGATTCTCAGAACACTTTTTTTCCAGTTTTTAACTGAGGATATTTCCTTTTTCACCATAGCCCTCAACGCGCTCCCAAATATCACTTTGCAGATTCCACGAGAACTTTGTTAGCAAACGGTTTCATGAACAGAAAGGTGGATCTCTGTGAGATAAATTCACAGATCGCAAAGAAGTTTCTCAGAAAGATTCTTTCTCATTTTTATCTGATTATATTTCCTTTTCCACCCTAGCCCTCAATGCGCTCCAAGTATCTCTATGCAGACTCCACGAGAACAGTATTAGCAAACACCTTCATGAACAGAAAGGTGGAACTCTGAGAGATGAGTTCACAGAAGAGAAAGAAATTTCTCAGAAAACTTTCACGTGTTTATCTGGGGATATTTCTTTTGGCTGTATACTCTTCAAAGCGATCCGAAATATCAGTTCTCAGATTCCACAAAAACACGGCTGGCAAATGGCTCCACGAAATACAGTTGTACCTCAGTGAGTTGAAATCACACATCACAAAGCAGTTTCTCAGAAAGCTTCTTTCTACTTTTTATCTGAAGGTATTTCCTTTGTCACTCAAGCTTCATTATGGTAAGAAATATGCCATTGCAGATTTCAAGTAAACAGAGTTAGTAAACTGATCAATGAAAAGAAAAGTGTAACTCTTTCAGTTGCATTCACATGTCATGAAGCAGTTTCTCAGAACGTTTTCTTCCAGTTTTCATCTGAGGATATTTCCTTTTTCACCATAACCCTCAATGCGCTCCCAAATATCACTTTGAAGTTTTCAAGAAATCTTTGTCAGCAAACGGCTTCATGAACAGAAAGGTGGAACTCTGTGAGATAAATTCACAAATCACAAAGAAGTTTCTCAGAAAGATTCTTTCTCGTTTTTAATCTGATTATATTTCCGTTCCCACCATAGACCTCAATGCGCTCCAAGTATCTCTTTGTAGATTCCACGAGAACAGTATTAGCAAACAGTTTCATGAACAGAAAGATGGAACTCTGTGAGATGAATTACAGAACAGAAAGAAATTTCTCAGAAAACTTCTTTCAAGTGTTTATCTGAGAATATTTCCTTTGGCCGTATAGTCTTCAAAGCGATCCGAAATATCAGTTCTCATATTACACAAAAACAGGGCTAGAAAACGGCTAAACATAAAATACTTGTAATTCACTGAACTGAATTCACACATCACAAATCAGTTTCTCAGAAAGCTTCTTTCTACTTTTTATTTGAGGATATTTCCTCTGTCACTGTAAGCTTCCTTGAGCTAAGAAATATCCCTTTGCAAATTTCAAAAACACACTTAGTAAACTGATCAATGAAAAGAAAAGTGTAACTCTTTGAGTGCATTCAAACATCACAAAGCAGTTCCTCAGAACGCTGTTTTCCAGTTTTTATCTGAGGATATTTTCTTTTTCACCATAGCCCTCAATGCGAACTCAAATATCACTTTGCAGTTTCCACGAGAACAGGGTTAGCAAACGGCTTGAAGAAGAGAAAGGTGGAACTCTGTGAGTTGAATTCACAGATCACAAAGAAGTTTCTCAGAAAGCTTCTTTCTCGTTTTTATATGAGGATATTTCCTCTGTCACTGTAACCTTCCTTGCACTAAGAAATACCCCTTTGTAAATTTCAAAAAAACAGACTTAGTAAACTGATCAATGAAAAGAAAAGTGTAACTCTGTGAGTTGCATTCACACGTTATGAAGCAGTTTCTCAGAACGCTTTTTTCCAATTTTTATCTGAGGATATTTCCTTTTTCACCGTAGCCCTCAATGCTCTCCCAAATATCACTTTGCAGATTCCACAAGAACTTTTTTTGCAAATGGTTTCATGAACACAAAGGTGGAACTCTGTGGGATAAATTCACAGGTCACAAAGAACTTTCTCCAAAAGCTTCTTTCTCGTTTTTATCTGATTATATTTCCTTTTCCACCATTGCCCTCAATGCGCTCCAAGTATCTCTATGCAGATTCCACAAGAACAGTATTAGCAAACAGCTTCATGAACAGAAAGGTGGAACTCTGTGAGATGAATCCACAGAACACAAAGAAATTTCTCAGAAAAAATATCTTTCAAGTGTTTATCTGAGGATATTTCCTTTGACCATATAGTCTTCAAAGAGACCTGAAAAACCAGTTCTCAGATTCCACAAAAACAGGGTTAGCAAATGGCTCCACGTAATATAGTTGTAACTCAGTAAGCTGAATTCACACATCACAAATCAGTTTCTCAAAAGCTTCTTTATACTTTATACTTTTTATCTGAGGATATTTCCTTTGATCATATAGTCTTCAAAGGGATACGAAAAACCAGTTCTCAGATTCCACAAAAAGAGGGTTAGCAAATGGCTCCACGTAATATAGTTGTAACTCAGTGAGCTGAATTCATACATCACAAATCAGTTTCTCAAAAGCTTCTTTATACTTTTTATCTGAGGATATTTCCTTTGTCACCATTAGCTACATTGCACAAAGATATAAGACATTTCAGATTTCAAGAAAACAGAGTAAGCAAACTGATCAATGAAAATAAAAGTGTAACTCTGTGAGTTGAATTCCCACTTCACAAAGCAGTTTCTCAGAATGCTTCTTTCCAGTTTTTTCATGATTGTATTTCCTTTTTCAACATAGCCCTCAATGCGCTCCCAAATATCACTTTGCAGTTTCCAGGAGAACAGTGTTAGCAAACGGCTTCATGAACAGAAAGGTGAACTCTGTGAGATTAATTCACAGGTCACAAAGAAGTTTCTCAGACAGCGTCTTTCTCGTTTTTATCTTATAATATTTCGTTTTTCTCCATATCCCTCAATGCGCTCCCAAATATCACCTTGCAGATTCCACGAGAACAGTATTAGCAAACAGCTTCATGAAAAGAAAGGTGGAACTCTGTGAGATGAATTCACAGAACGGATATAAATTACTCAGAAAACTTCCTTCTCATTTTTATCTGAGGATATTTCCTTTTTCCATATTGTCTTCAAAGCCCTCCGAAATATCAGTTCTCAGATTCCACAAAAACAGCTCTGGCAAATGGCTCCACGAAATACAGCTGTAACACAGTCAGTTGAATTCAGACATCACAAAGCAGGTTCTCAGAAAGCTTCTTTCTACTTTTTATCTGAGGATATTTCCTTTGTCACCATAAATTTCCTTGCAATAAAAAATATCCCTTTGCAGATTTCAAGAGAATAGAGCTAGTAAACGGATCAATGAAAAGAAAAGAGTAACTCTGTGAGTTGCATTCGGACATCATAAAGCAGTTTCTCTGAACGCTTCTTTCCAGTTTTTATCTGAGGATATTTTCTTTTTCACCACAGCCATGAAAGCGCTCCCAAATATCACTTTGCAGTTTCCATGAGAACAGTGTTAGCAAACCGTTTCAAGAAGAGAAAGGTGGAACTCTGTGAGACGGATTCACAGACCTCAAAGAAGTTTCTCAGAAACCTTCTTTCTAGTTTTTATATGAGGATGTTTTCTTTTCTCCATAGTCCTCAATGCGCTCCCAAATATCACTTTGCAGTTTCCAGGAGAACACTGTTAGCCAACGGCTTCATAAACAGAAAGGTGTAACTCTGTGAGATGAATTCTCACAGATAGAACAGATAGAAATTTCTCAGAAAACGTCTTTCTCGTTTTTTTCTGAGAATATTTCCTTTTTCCGTATCGTCTTCTAAGCGATCCGAAATATCAGTTCTCAGATTCCATAAAAACAGGCTAGCAAAAGCCTCCATGAAATACATTTGTAACTCAATGAGTTGAAATCACACATCACAAAGCAGTTTCTCAGAAAGCTTCTTTCTACTTTTTATCTGAGGATATTTCCTTCATCACAGTAAGCTTCATTGTGCTAAGAAATATGCCATTGCAGATTTCAGGAAAACAGAGCTAGCAAACTGATCAATGAAAAAAAAAGTGTAACTCTGTGAGTTGCATTCACACGTCATGAAACAGTTTCGCAGAACACTTCTTTCCATTTTTTATCTGAGGATATTTCCTTTTTCCGTATCATCTTCAAAGCGACCTGAAATATCAGTTCTCAGATTCCACAAAAATAGGGCTGGCAAATGGCTCCACGAAACACAGGTGTAACTCAGTGAGTTGAATTCACGCCTCACAAAGCAGTGTCTCAGAAAGTTTCGTTCTAATTTTTATCTGAGGATATTTCCTTTGTCACTATAATCTTCATTGCACTAAGAAATATGCCATGGCAGATTTCAAGAAAACAGAGTTAGCAAACTGATCAATGAAAAGAAAAGTGTAACTCTGTGAGTTGCATTCACACGTCATGAAACAGTTTCTCAGAACACTTCTTTCCAGTTTTTATCTGAGGATATTTCCTTTTTCACCATAGCCGTCAAAGCACTCCCAAATATCACTTTGCAGTTTCCAGGAGAACAGTTGTAGCAAACGACTCCATGAACAGAAAGGTGGAACTCTGTGAGATGAATTCACAGATGACAAAGAAGTTTCTCAGACAGCATCTTCCTCATTTTTATCTTATTATATTTCGTTTTCCTCCATAGCCCTCAATGCGCTCCCAAATATCATTTTGCAGATTCCACGAGAACAGTATTAGCAAACAGCTTCATGAACAGAAAGGTGTAACTCTGTGAGATGAATTCACAGGACAGATAGAAATTTCTCAGAAAACTTCCTTCTCGATTTTATGTGAGGATATTTCCTTTTTCCATATCGTCTTCAAAGTGATCTGAATATCAGTTCTCAGATTCCACAAAAACAGGGCTGGCAAATGGCTCCATGAAATACAGGTGTAACTCAGTGAGTTGAATTCACACATCACAATGCAGTTTCTCACAAAGCTTCTTTCAAAGATGAGACGACTGTAGATTTGTGGTATTATTTCTGAGGACTCTGTTCTGTTCCATTGGTCTATATCTCTGTTTTGGTACCAGTACCATGCTGTTTTCGTTACTGTAGCCCTGTGGAGACACATGAAAAAATGCTCATCATCACTGGCTATCAGAGAAATGCAAATCAAAACCACAATGAGATACCATCTCACACCAGTTAGAATGGCAATCATTCAAAAGTCAGGAAACAACAGGTGCTGAAGAGGATGTGGAGAAATAGGAACACTTTTACACTGTTGGTGGGATTGTAAACTAGTTCAACCATTATGCAAAACAGTATGGCGATTCCTCAAGGATCTAGAACTAGATGTACCATATGACCCAGCCATCCCATTACTGGGGATACACCCAAAGGATTATAAATCATGCTGCTATAAAGACACATGCACACGTATGATTATTGCAGCACTATTCACAATAGCAAAGACTTGGAATCAACCCAAATGTCCATCAGTGACAGACTGGATTAAGAAAATGTGGCACATATACACCATGATATACTATGTGGCCATAAAAAAGGATGAGTTTGTATCCCTTGTAGGGACATGGATGCAGCTGGAAACCATCATTCTCAGCAAACTATCACAAGAACAGAAAACAAAACACCGCATGTTCTTACTCATAGGTGGGAACTGAACGATGAGATAACTGGGACTCGGGAATGGGAACATCACACACTGGGGGCTATCATGGGAGGGGGGAGTGGGGAGGGATTGCACTGGGGGTTATACCTAATGTAAATGACGAGTTGATGGGTGCTGACGAGTTGCTGGGTGCAGCACAACAACATGGCACAAGGATACATATATAACAAACCTGCACGTTAGGCACATGTATCCTAAAACTTAAAGTATAATAATAGTAATATAAATAAATAAATAAATAAATAAATAAATAAATAAATAAATAAAAAGAAATATCCCTTTGCAGATTTCAGCACAAAAGAGTTAGCAAACTGATTGATGGAAAGAAAAGTGTAACTGTGAGTTGAATTCACATATCACGAAGCATTTTCTCAGAACGCTTCTTTACAATTTTCATCTGAGGATAATACCTTTTTCACCATAGCCCTCAACGCGCTCCCAAATATCACTCTGCAGTTTCCACAAGAACAGTGTTAGCAAATGGCTTCAAGAAGAGAAACGTGGAACTCTGTGAGATGAATTCACAGATCACAAAGAAGTTTCTCAGAAAGCTTCTTTCTCATTTTAGTCTGATTATATTTCCTTTTCCACCAGAGCCCACAATGCGCTCCAAGTATTTCTATGCAGATTCCACGAGAACAGTATTAGCAAACAGTTTCATGAACAGAAAGGTGGAACTCTGTGAGATGAATTCACAGAACCGAAAAAAATCTCTCAGAAAACTACTTTCAAGTGTTTATCTGAGGATATTTCCTTTTTCCGTATCGTCTTCAAAGCGATCCAAAATATCAGTTCTCAGATTCCACAAAACAGGCCCAGCAAACAGCTCCACGAAAATACAGTTATAACTCAGTTAGTTGAAGTCACACATCATAAAGCAGTTTCTCAGAAAGCTTCTTTCTACTTTTTATCAGAGGATATTTTCCTCTTCAACATTAGCTTCATTTCGCTAAGAAGTATGCCATTGCAGAATTCAAGAAAACAGAGTTAGCAAATTGATCAATGAAAAGAAAATTGTAACTCTGGGAGTTGCATTCACACGTCATGAAGCAGTTTCTCAGAATGCTTGTTTCCAGTTTTTATTGGAGGATATTTCCTTTTTCACCATAGCCCTCAATGCGCTTCCATATATCATATTGCAGTTTCCAGAAGAACAGTGTTAGCAAACGGTTCCTGGAACGGAAAGGTGGAACTCTGTGAAATGCATTCACAGATCACAAAGAAGTTTCTCAGAAAGATTCTTTCTCGTTTTGATCTGATTATATTTCCTTGTCCACATTGCCCGCAATGTGCTGTAAGTATCTCTATGCAGATTCCACGAGAAGAGTATTAGCAAACAGCTTCATGAACAGAAAGGTGGAACTCTGTGAGATGAATTCACAGAACAGAAAGAAATTTCTCAGAAAAATTCTTTCCTGTGATTACCTGAGGATATTTCCGTTTCCTGAATAGTCTTCAAAGTGATCCAAAATATCAGTTCTCAGACTCCACAAAAACAGGGCTAGCAAATGGCTCCACAAAATACAGTTGTAACTCAGTGAGTTGAATTCACACATCACAAAGGCGTTTCTCAGAAAGCTTTTTCTACTTTTTATCAGAGGATATTTCCTTTGTCACCATTAGCTTCATTGCACTAAGAAATACGCCATTGAAGATTCCAAGAAACCAGAGTTAGCGAACTGATCAATGAAAACAAAAGTGTAACTCTCTGAGTTGCATTCACACGTCACGAAGCAGTTTCTCCAAACGTTTCTTTCCAGTTTTTATCTGAGGATATTTTCTTTTTCACCATAGTCCTCAATGCACTGCCAAATATCACTTTGCAGTTTCCAGGAGAACAGTGTTAGCAAACAGCTTCATGAACAGAAAGTTGGAACTCTGTGAGATGAATTCACAGAACAGATAGAAATTTCTCAAAAAAATTCTTTCTTGTTTTTATCTGAGGATATTTTCTTTTTCCGTATCGTCTTCAAAGCAATCTGAAATATCAGTGCTCAGATTCCACAAAAACAGGGCTGGGAAAAAGCCCAAAGAAATACAGGTGTAACTCAGTGAGTTGAATTCACATGTCAAAAGCAGTTTCTCAGAAAGCTTCTTTCTGCTTTTTATCTGAGAATATTTCCTTTGTCACCGTAAGCTTCCTTGCACTAAGAAATATCCTTTTGCAGATTTCAAGAAAACAGAGTTAGTAAACTGATCAATGAAAAGAAAAGTGTAACTCTGTGAATTGTATTCACACGTCACAAAGCAGTTTCTCAGAATGCCTCTTTCCAGTTTTTATCTGAGGATATTTCCTTTTTGACCATAGCCCTCAATGCGCTCCCAAATATCACTTTGCAGATTCCACGAGAACTTTGTTAGAAAACGGCTTCATGAAGAGAAAGGTGGAACACTGTGAGATAAATTCACAGATCACAAAGATGTTTCTCTGAAAGATTCTTTCTCGTTTTTATATGATTATATTTCCTTTTCCACCATAGCCCTCAATACACTCCCAAATATCACTTTACAGATTCCACGAGAACAGTATTAGCAAACAGATTCATGAACAGAAAGGTGGAACTCTGTGATATGAATTCACAGAACAGAAAGAAATTTCTCGGAAATCTTCTTTCAAGTGTTTATCTGAGGATATTTCCTTTTTCCGTATCATCTTCAAAGCAATCCGAAATATCAGTTCTCAGATTCCACAAAAACAGGGCTGGAAAATGGCTCCACGAAATACAGGTGCAACTCACTGAGTTGAATTCACACATCACAGAGCAGTTATCTTTTATCTTTCTACTTTTTACCTGAGGATATTTCCTTTGTCACCGTAAGCTTCCTTGCATTAAGAAATATCCCTTTGCAGATTACAATAAAACAGAGTTAGTAAACTGATCAATGAAAAGAAAAGTGTAACTCTGTGAGTAGCATTCACTCGTCATAAAGCATTTTTTTATAAACAACTTTCCAGTTTTTATCTGAGGATATTTCCTTTTTCACCATATCTCTCTAAGTGCTCCCAAATATCACTTTGCAGCTTCCACAAGAACAGTGTTAGCAAACAGCTTCAAGAAGAGCAAGGTGAAACTCTGTGAGTTGAATTCACAGATCACAAAGAAGTTTCTCAGACAGCTTCTTTCTTGTTTTTATCTGGGGATATTTCCTTTTCCTCCACTGCCCTCTATTTGCTCCCAAATATCACTTTGCAGATTCCACGAGAACAGTGTTAGCAAAGAGCTTCATGAACTGAAAGGTGGAACTCTGTGAGATGAATTCACAGAACACAAAGAAACTTCTCAGAAAACTTCTTTCTCGTTTTTATCTGAGGATATTTCATTTTTCTGTATCGCGTTCAAAGTGACCCAAAATATTTCTCAGATTCCACAAAAACAGGCTAGCAAACGGTTCCACGAAATACAGTTGTAACTCAGCACACATCACAAATCACTTTCTCAGAAAGCTTCTTTCTACTTTTTATCTGAGGATATTTCCTTTGTCACCATTAGCACCATTGCACTAAGAAATATGCCATTGTAGATTTCAAAAAAACAGATTTAGCAAACTGATCAATGAAAAGAAAAGTGTAACTCTGTGAGTTGCATTCACGTGTCATGAAGCAGTTTCTCTGAACGTTTCTTTCCAGCTTTTATCTGAGGATATTTCCTTTTTCACCATAGTCCTCAATGCACTCCCAAATGTCATTTTGCAATTTCCAGGAGAACTCTGTGAGATGAATTCACAGATCACAAAGAACTTTCTCAGACCGCTTCTTCCTCGTTTTTATCCTATTATATTTCGTTTTCCTCCATAGCCCTCAATTCGTTCCCAAATATCACTTTGCAAATTCCACGACAACAGTGTTAGCAAACGGTTTCAAGATTAGAAAGTTGGAACACTGTGAGATGAATTCACAGATCTCAAAGAAGTTTCTCAGAAAGCTTCTTTCTCGTTTTTATCTGAAGATATTTTCCTTTCCTCCATAGCCCTCAATCCACTCCCAAATATCACTTTGCAGGTTCCAGGAGAACAGTGTTAGCCAACGGCTCCATAAACAGAAAGGTGGAACTCTGTGAGATGAATTCACAGATCACAAAGAAGTTTCTCAGACAGCTTCTTTCTCGTTTTTATCTGAGGATATTTCCTTTTCCTCCATTGTCCTCAATGCGCTCCCAAATATCACTTTGCTGTTTCCAGGAGAACAGTGTTAGCAAACTGCTTCATGATCAGAAAGGTGGAACTCTGTGAGATAAATTCAGAGATCACAAAGAAGTTTCTCAGAAAGTACTTTCTCGTTTTTATCTTATTATATTTCGTTTTCCTCCATAGCCCTCAATGTGCTCCCAAATATCACTTTGCAGATTCCACTAGAACAGTGTTTGAAAAGAGCTTCAGGAAATGAAAGGTGGAACTCTGTGAGATGAATTCACAGAACACAAAGAAATGCCTCAGAAAACTTCTTTCTCGTTTTTATGTGAGGATATTTCATTTTTCTGTTTCACCTTCAAAGCGATCCGAAATATCAATTCTCAGATTGTACAAAAACAGGCTAGCAAACGGCTCCACGAAATACATTTGTAACTCAGTGAATTGAAATCACTAATCACAAAGCAGTTTCTCTGAAAGCTTCTTTCTACTTTTTATCTGAGGATATTTCCTTTGTCACCATAAGCTTCACTGCAATAAGAAATATGCCTTTGCAGATTTCAAGGAAACAGAATTAGCAAACTGATCAATGTAAAGAAGAGTGTAACTCTGTGAGTTGCATTCACACATCATGAAGCAGTTTCTCAGAATGCTTCTTTCCAATTTTTATCTGAGGATATCTCCTTTTTCACCATAGCCCTCCATGCGCTCCCAAATATCACTTTGAAGTTTCCAGGAGAACAGTGTTAGCAAACGGCTCCATGAATAGAAAGATGGAACTCTGTGAGATGAATTCACAGATCAGAAAGTAGTTTCTCAGACAGCTTCTTTCTCGTTTTTATCTTCTTATATTTCGATATCCTCCATAGCCCTCAATGCACTCCCAAATATCACTTTGCAGATTCCACGAGTACAGTATTACCAAACACCTTCACGAACAGAAAGGTGGAACTCTGTGAGATGAGTTCTCACAGATAGAACAGATAAAAATTTCTCAGAAAACTTCTTTCTTGTTTTTATCTGAGGATATTTCCTTTCTCTGTATTGTCATCAAAGCGATAAGAAATAGCAGTTCTCATTTTCCACAAAAAGAGGCTAGCAAACGGCTCCATGAAATATATTTGTAACTCAGTGAGTTGAAATCACACATCACAAAGCAGATTCTCAGAAAGCTTGTTTCTACTTTCTATCTGAGGATATTTCCTTTGTCTCTGTAAGCTTCATTGCACTAAAAAATATGCCATTGCATTTTTCAAGAAAACAGAGTTAGCAAACTGATCAATGAAAAGAAAAGTGTAACTTTGTGAGTTGCATTCACACGTCACAAAGTAGTTTCTCAGAATGCTCCTTTTCAGTTTTTATCTGAGGATATTTCCTTTTTCAACATAGCCCTCAATGTGCTCCCAAATATCACTTTGCAGATTCCATGAGAACTTTGTTAACAAGGGGCTTCATGAACAGAAAGGTGGAACTCTGTGAGATAAATTCACAGATCACAAAGAAGTTTTTCACAAAGATTCTTCCTCGTATTTATCTGATTATATTTCATTTTCCACCATAGCCCTCAATGCGCTCCATGTATCTCATTGCAGATTCCACGGGAACAGTATTAGCAAACAGCTTCATGAACAGAAAGGTGGAACTCTGAGATGAATTCACAGAACAGAAAGAAATTTCTCAGAAAATATCTTTCAAGTGTTTATCAGAGGATATTTCCTTTGGCCATATAGTCTTCAAAGCGATTCAAAATATCAGTTCTCAGAATCCACAAAAACAGGGCTGGCAAACTGCTCCATGCAGTACAGTTGTAACTCGGTCAGTTGAATTCACACATCACAAAGCAGTTTCTCAGAAAGCTTTTTTGTACTTTTCATCTGAGAATATTTCCTTTGTCACCATTAGCTTAATTTCGTTAAGAAGTATGCCATTGCAGATTTCAAGAAAACAGAGTTAGCAGCCTGATCAATGAAAAGAAAAGTGTAACTCTGTGAGTTGCAGTCACACGTCATGAAGCATTTTCTCAGAATGCTTATTTCCATTTTCTATGTGAGAATATTTCCTTTTTCAAGACAGCCCTCAGTGTGCTAAAAAAATCACTGCAGTTTCCATGAGAACGGTGTTAGCAAATGGCTTCAAGAAGAGAAAGGTGTAACTCTGTGGGATGAATTCCCAGATCAAAAAGAAGTAGCTCAGAAAGCTTCTTTCTCGTTTTTATCTGAGGATATTTTCTTTTCCTCCATAGCCCTCAAAGCGCTCCAAAATATCACATTGCAGATTCTGCTAGAAGAATGTTAGCTAAGAGCTTCATGAACTGAAAGGTGGAATTCTGTGCGACGAATTCACAGATCACCATGAAGTTTTTCAGACAGCATCTTTCTCGTTTTCATCTTATTAAATTTCGTTTTCCTCCATAGCCTTCAATGTGCTTCAAAATATCACTTTGCAGATTCGACTAGAACAGTGTTAGCAAAGAGCTTCATGAACCGAAAGGTGGATCTCTGTGAGATGAATTCACAGAACACAAGGAAATTTCTCAGAAAACTTCTTTCTCGTTTTTATCTGAGGATATTTCATTTTTCCGTATCGTCTTCAAAGTGATCCAAAATATCAGTTCTCAGATTCCACAAAAACAGGCTAACAAACGGCTCCAGGAAATCCATTTGTAACTCAGTGAGTTGAAATCACACATAACAAAGCAGTTTCTCAGAAAGCTTCTTTCTACTTTTTATCTGAGGATATTTCCTTTGTCACTGTAAGCTTCATGGCCTTAAGAAATATGCCATTGCAGATTTCAAGAAAACAGAGTTAGAAACCTGATCAATGAAAATAAAAGTGTTACTCTGTGAGTTGCATTCACACGTCATGAAGCAGTTTCTCAGAACGCTTCTTTCTTATGTTCATCTGAGGATATTTATTTTTTCACCATAGCTCTCAATGCACTCCCAAATATCACTTTGCAGATTCCACGAGAACTTTGTTAGCAAACGGCTTCATGAACAGAATGGTGGAACTCTGTGAGATAAATTCACAGATCACAAAGAAGTTTCTCAGAAAGATTCTTTCTCATTTTTATCTGATTATATTTCCTTTTCCACCATAGCCCTCAATGTGCTCCAAGTATCTCTATGCAGATTCCATTAGAACAGTATTAGCAAACAGCTTCATGAACAGAAAGGTGGAGCTCTGTGAGATGAATTCACAGAACAGATAGAAATTTCTCAGAAAATTGCTTTCCAGTGTTTATCTGAGGATATTTCCTTTTTCCATATTGTCTTCAAAGCGATCCGAAATATCAGTTCTCAGACTCCACAAAAACAGGGCTAGCAAACGGCTCCACAAAATACACTTGTAACTCAGTGAGTTGAATTCACAGATCACAAATCAGTTTCTCAGAAAGCTTCTTTCTACTTTTTATCTGAGGATATTTCCTTTGTCACCTTTAGCTTTCTTGAGCTAAAAAACATGCCATTGCAGATTTCAAGAAAACAGTTAGTAAACTGATCAATGAAAAGAAAAGTGTAACTCTTTAAGTTGCATTCAGATGTCACAAAGCATTTTTCTGAATGCCTCTTTCCAGTTTTTATCTGAGGATATTTCCTTTTTGACCATAGCCCTCAATGCGCTCCCAAATATCACTTTGCAGATTCCACGAGAACTTTGTTAGAAAACGGCTTCATGAAGAGAAAGGTGGAACACTGTGAGATAAATTCACAGATCACAAAGATGTTTCTCTGAAAGATTCTTTCTCGTTTTTATATGATTATATTTCCTTTTCCACCATAGCCCTCAATACACTCCCAAATATCACTTTACAGATTCCACGAGAACAGTATTAGCAAACAGATTCATGAACAGAAAGGTGAAATTCTGTGATATGAATTCACAGAACAGAAAGAAATTTCTCGGAAATCTTCTTTCAAGTGTTTATCTGAGTATATTTCCTTTTTCCGTATTGTCTTCAAAGCAATCCGAAATATTAGTTCTCAGATTCCACAAAAACAGGGCTTGCAAACGGCTCCACGAAACAGTTGTAACTCAGTGAGTTGAATTCACACATCACAAATCAGTTTCTCGGAAAGCTTCTTTCTACTTTTTATCTGAGGATATTTCCTTTGTCACTGTAAGCTTCATTGCGCTAAGAAATATGCCATTGCAGATTTCAAGAAAACAGAGTTAATAAGCTGATCAATGAAAAGAAAAGTGTAACTCTGTGAGTTGCATTCACACGTCACAAAGCAGTTTCTCAGAACGCTTCTCTCCAGTTTTTATCTGAGGATATTTCCTTTTTCACCATAGCCCTCAATGTGCTCCCAAATATCACTTTGCAGTTTCCTCGAGAACAGTGTTAGCAATCGGCTTCAAGAAGAGAAAGGTAGAATTCTGTGAGATGAATTCAGAGATCACAAAGAACTTTCTCAGACAGCTTCTTTCTCGTTTTTATCTGAGGATATTTTCTTTTCCTCCATAGCCCTCAAAGCACTCCCAAATATCACTATGCAGATTCCACAAGAACAGTGTTAGCAAAGAGATTCATGTACCGAAAAGTAGAACTCTGTGAAATGAATTCAAAGAACACAAAGAAATTTCTCAGAAAATTTCTTTCTCATTCCTATCTGAGGATATTTCATTTTTCCGTATCGTCTTCAAAGCGATCCGAAATATCAGTTCTCAGATTCCACAAAAACAGCCTAGCAAAGAGCTCCACGAAATACATTTTTAACACAGTGAGTTGAAATCACACATCACAAAGCAGTTTCTCAGAAAGCTTCTTTCTACTTTTTATCTGAGGATATTTCCTTTGTCACTGTAAGCTTCATTGCACTAAGAAATATACCATTGCAGATTTCAAGAAAACAGAGTTAGTAAACTGATCAATAAAAAGAAAAGTGTAACTCTGTGAGTTGCATTCACACATCATGAAGCAGTTTCACAGATCACTTCTTTCCACTTTTTTTCTGAGGATATTGCCTTTTTCACCAGCCCTCAATGGGGTCCCAAATATCACTTTGCAGATTCCATGAGAACTATGTTAGCAAACGGCATCATGAACAGAATGCTGGAACTCTGTGAGATAAATTCACAGAACACAAAGAAGTTTCTCAGAAAGATTCTTTCTCGTTTTTATCTGATTATATTTCCTTCTCCACCATAGCCCTCAATGCGCTCCAAGTATCTCTATGCAGTTTCCACAAGAACAGTATGAGCAAACAGCTTCATGAGCAAAATGGTGGATCTTTGTGAGATGAATTCACAGAACAGAAAGAAATTTCTCAGAAAACTTCACTCAAGTGTTTATCTGAGGATATTTCCTTGGCCGTATAGTCTTCAAAGTGATCCGAAATATCAGTTCTCAGATTCCACAAAAACAGGGATAGGAAACGACTCCATGAAATACAGTTGTAACTCTGTGAGTTGAATTCATACATCACAAAACAGTTTCTCAGAAAGTTTCTTTCTACTTTTTATCTGAGGATATTTCCTTTGTCACCATTAGCATCATTGCACTATGAAATGTGCCATTGTAGATTTCAAAAAAACAGAGTTAGCAAACTGATCAATGAAATGAAAAGTGTAACTCTGTGAGTTGCATTCACATGTCATGAAGCAGTTTCTCAGAACGCTTCTTTCCAGTTTTTATCTAGGGATATTTCCTTTTTCACCATAGCCCTCAATGCACTCCCAAATATCACTTTGTAGTTCCCAGGAGAACAGTGTTAGCAAAAGGCTCCATGAACAGAAAGGTGGAACTCTGTGAGATGAATTCACAGATCACAAAGAAGTTTCTCAGAAAGTTTCTTTCAAGTGTTTATCTGAGGTAATTTCCTTTGGCCATAGAGCCTTCAATGCGATCTGAAATATCAGTTCTCAGATTCCACAAAAAGACGGCTGGAAAACGGCTCCACGAAACACCGGTGTAACTCAGTAAGTTGAATTAACACATCACAAAGCAGTTTCTCAGAAATCTTCTTTCCACTTTTTATGTGAGGATATTTCCTTTGTCACTGTAAGCCTCATTGAGCTAAAAAATATCCCATTGCAGATTTCAAGAAAACAGAGATAGTAAATTGATCAATGAAAAGAAAAGTGTAACTCTGTGAGTTGCTTTCACACGTCATGAAGCAGTTTCTCAGAATGCTACTTTCCAGTTTTTATCTGAGGATATTTCCTTTTCCCACATAGCCCTCAAAGCGCTCCCAAATATCACTTTTCAGATTCCATGAGAACTTTGTTAGGAATCGGCTTCATGAACAGAAAGGTGGAACTCTGTGAGATAAATTCACAGATCACAAAGAAGTTTTTCAGAAAGATTCTTTCTCCTTTTTATCTGATTACATTTCCTTTTCCACCATAGCCCTCAATGCACTCCAAGTATCTCTATGCAGATTCCACGAGTACAGTATTATCAAACAGCTTCATGAACGGAAAGGTGGAACTCTGTGAGATGAAATCACAGAACAGTAAAAATTTCACAAAAAACTACTTTCAAGTGTCTATCTGAGGATATTTCCTTTGGCCGTACAGTCTTCAAAGCAATCCAAAATATCAGTTATCAGATTCCACAAAAACAAGGCTAGTAAAAGGTTCCAAGAAATACCGTTGTAACTCAATGAGCTGAATTCACACATCACAAATCAGTTTCTCAGAAAGCTTCTTTCTGTTTTTTTTCTGAGGATATTTCCTGTCACCATAGCTTCATTGTGCTATGTAATATGCTATTGCAGATATCAAGAATACAGAGGTAGCAAACTGATCAATGAAAAGAAAAGGGTAACACTGTGAGTTGCATTCACACGTCCCGAAGCAGTTTCTCAGAACGCTTCTTTCCAGTTTTTATCTGAGGTTATTTCCTTTTTCACCATAGCCCTCAATGCGCTCCTAAATATCTTTTTTGCAGTTTCCACGAGAACAGTGTTAGGAAACGACTTCAAGAAGAGAAAGTTGGAATTCGGTGAGATGAATTCACAGATCACAAATAGGTTTCTCAGAAATCTTCTTTCTTGTTTTTATCTGAGGATATTTTCCTTTCCTCCATAGACCTCAATGTGCTCCCAAATATCACTTTGCAGATTCCACAAGAACAGTGTTAGCAAAGAGATTAATGCACTGAAAAGTGGAACTCTGTGAGATGAATTCACAGAACACAAAGAACTTTCTCAGAGAATTTCTTTCTCATTTCTATCTGAGGATATTTCATTTTTCCATATCATTTTCAAAGCGATCCAAAATATCAGTTCTCAGATTCCACAAAAGCAGGCTAGCAAACGGCTCCATGAAATACATTTTTAACACAGTGAGTTGAAATCACACATCACAACGCAGTATCTCAGAAAGTTTCTTTCTACTTTTTATCTGAGGATATTTCCTTTGTCTCCATAAGTTTCATTGTGCTAAGAAATATGTCATTGCAGATTTTAGGAAAACAGAGTTAGTAAACTGATCAATGAAAAGAAAAGTGTAACTCTGTGAGTTGCATTCACACGTCAAGAAGCAGTTTCTCAGAACGCTTCTTTCCACCTTTTATCTGAGTATATTTCCTTTTTCACCATAGCCCACAATGCGCTCTCAAATATCACTTTGCAGACTCCACGAGAACTTTGTTAGCAACAGCTTCATGAACACAAAGGTGGAACTCTGTGAGATGAATTCACAAAAGAGTAAGAGATTTCTCAGAAAACTACTTTCAAGGGTGTATCTGAAGATATTTCCTTTAGCTGTACAGTCTTAAAAGTGATCTGAAGTATCAGTTGTCAGATGCCACATAAACAGGGCTTGCAAAAGGCTACAAGAGATACAGTTGTAACTCAGTGAGCTGAATTCGCACATAACAAATCAGGTTCTCCACCTGTAAAATCGGGTAACTCCCACCCCAATACTGGGCTTTAAGCAAACGAGTGCACGAGGAGATTATATCCCACACCTGGCTGGGAGGGTCCCACGCCCATGGAGCCTCCCTCATTGCTAGCACAGCAGTCTGTGATCTAACCCCAAGGCAGCAGGGAGACTGGGGGAGGGGCGCCCACCATTGCTGAGGCTTAAGTAGGTAAACAAAGCTGCTGGAAGCTCGAACTGGGTGGAGCTCACAGCAGCTCAAGGAAACCCGCCTGTCTCTGTAGACTCCACCTCTGGGGACAGGGCACTGCTAAACAACAACAACAGCAAAACAGCAGAAACCTCTGCAGACGCAAACGACTCTGTCTGACAGCTTTGAAGAGAGCAGTGGATCTCCCAAAATGGAGGTTGAGAGCTGAGAAGGGACAGACTGCCTGCTCAAGTGGGTCCCTGTCCCCTGAGTAGCCTAACTGGGAGACATACCCCACTAGGGGCAGTCTGACACCCCACACCTCACAGGGTGGTGTACACCCCTGAGAGGAGGCTTCCAAAGCAAGAATCAGACAGGTACACTCACTGTTCAGCAATATTCTATCTTCTGCAGCCTCTGCTGCTGATACTCAGGCAAACAGGGTCTGGAGTGGACCTCAAGCAATCTCCAACAGACCTACAGCTGAGGGTCCTGCTGTTAGAAGGAAAACTATCAAACAGGAAGGACACCTACACCAAAATCCCATCAGTACATCACCATAATCAAAGACCAGAGGCAGATACAACCACAAAGATGGGGAAAAAGCAGGGCAGAAAAGCTAGAAATTCAAAAAATAAGAGCACATCTCCCCCGGCAAAGGAGCGCAGCTCATCACCAGCAACGGATCAAAGCTGGACGGAGAATGACTTTGACGAGATGAGAGAAGAAGGCTTCAGTCCATCAAACTTGTCAGAGCTAAAGGAGGAATTACATACCCAGCGCAAAGAAACTAAAAATCTTGAAAAAAGAGTGGAAGGATTGATAAGCAGAATAATTAATGCAGAGAAGGTCATAAACGAAATGAAAGAGATGAAAACCATGACATTAGAAATACGTGACAAATGCACAAGTTTCAGTAACCGACTCGATCAACTGGAAGAAAGAGTATCAGCGATTGACGATCAAATGAATGAAATGAAGCGAGAAGAGAAACCAAAAGAAAAAAGAAGATGAAGAAATGAAGAAAGCCTGCAAGAAGTGTGGGATTATGTAAAAAGACCAAATCTACATCTGATTGGGGTGCCTGAAACTGAGGGGAAAAATGGAACGAAATTGGAAAACACTCTTCAGGATATCATCCAGGAGAACTTCCCCAACCTAGTAGGGCAGGCCAACATTCAAATCCAGGAAATACAGAGAATGCAACAAAGATACTCCTCGAGAAGAGCAACTCCAAGACACTTAATTGCCAGATTCACCAAAGTTGAAATGAAGGAAAAAATCTTAAGGGCAGCCAGAGAGAAAGGTCGGGTTACCCACAAAGGGAAGCCCATCAGACTCACAGCAGATCTCTCGGCAGAAACTCTACAAGCCAGAAGAGAGTGGGGGCCAATATTCAACATTCTTAAAGAAAAGAATTTTCAACCCAGAATTTCATATCCAGCCAAACTAAGTTTCATAAGTGAAGGAGAAATAAAATCCTTTACAGATAAGCAAATGCTTAGAGATTTTGTCACCACCAGGCCTGCCTTACAAGAGACCCTAAAGGAACAACTGGTACCAGCCATTGCAAAAACATGCCAAAATGTAAAGACCATCGAGGCTAGGAAGAAACTGCATCAACTAACGAGCAAAATAACCAGTTAATATCATAATGGCAGGATCAAGTTCACACATAACAATCTTAACCTTAAATGTAAATGGACTAAATGCTCCAATTAAAAGACACAGACTGGAAAACTGGATAAAGAGTCAAGACCTATCAGTCTGCTGTATTCAGGAGACCCATGTCACATGCAGAGACATACATAGGCTCAAAATAAAGGGATGGAGGAAGATCTACCAAGCAAATAGAGAACAACAATAAAAGCAAGGGTTGCAATAGTAGTCTCTGATAAAACAGACTTCAAACCATCAAAGATCAAAAGAGATAAAGAAGGCCATTACATAATGGTAAAGGGATCAATTCAACAGAAAGAGCAAACTATCCTAAATATATATGCACCCAATACAAGAGCACCCAGATTCATAAAGCAAGTCCTTAGAGACTTACAAACAGACTTAGACTCCCATACAATAATAATGGGAGACTTCAACACCCCACTGTCAACATTAGACAGATCAACGAGACAGAAAGTTAACAAGGATATCCAGGAATTGAACTCATCTCTGCAGCAAGCAGACCTAATAGACATCTACAGAACTCTCCACCCCAAATCAACAGAATATACATTCTTCTCAGCACCACATCACACTTATTCGAAATTTGACCACATAATTGGAAATAAAGCACTCCTCAGCAAATGCACAAGAACAGAAATTATGACAAACTGTCTCTCAGACCACAGGGCAATTAAACTAGGACTCAGGACTAAGAAACTCAATCAAAACCTCTCAACTACATGGAAACTGAATAACCTGCTCCTGAATGACTACTGGGTACACAACGAAATGAAGGCAGAAATAAAGATGTTCTTTGAAACCAACGAGAACAAAGATACAACATCCCAGAATCTCTGGGACACATTTAAAGCAGTGTGTAGACGAAAATTTATAGCACTAAACGCCCACAAGAGAAAGCTGGAAAGATCTAAAATTGACACTCTATATAACAATTAAAAGAACTAGAGAAGCAAGAGCAAACACATTCAAAAGCTAGCAGAAAGCAAGAAATAATTCAGATCAGAACACAACTGAAGGAGATAGAGACACAAAAACCCTCCAAAAAATCAGTGAATCCAGAGGTTGGTTTTTTGAAGAGATCAACAAAATTGATAGACTTCTAGCAAGACTAACAAAGAAGAAAAGAGACAAGAATCAAATAGACACAATAAAAATTGATAAAGGGGATATCACCACCGACCCCACAGAAATACAAACTACCATCAGAGAATACTATAAACAACTCTACGCAAATAAACTGGAAAATCTAGAAGAAATGGATAATTTCCTGGACACTTACACTCTTCCAAGACTAAACCAGGAAGAAGCTGAATTTCTGAATAGACCAATAGCAGGCTCTGAAATTGAGGCAATTATTAATAGCCTACCAACGAAAAAAAGTCCAGGACCAGATGGATTCACAGCTGAATTCTACCAGAGGTACAAGGAGGAGCTGGTACCATTCCTTCCGAAACTATTCCAATCAATAGAAAAAGAGGGAATCCTCCCTAACTCATTTTATGAGGACAACATCATCCTGATACTAAAGCCTGCAGAGACACAACAAAAAAAGAGAATTATAGACCAATATTCCTGATGAACATCGATGCAAAAATCCTCAATACAATACTGGCACACCGGATCCAGCAGCACATCAAAAAGCTTATCCACCATGATCAAGTGGGCTTCATCCCTGGGATGCAAGGCTGGTTCAACATATGCAAATTAATGAATGTAATCCACCGTATAAACAGAACCAAAGACAAGAACCACATGATTATCTCAATAGATGCAGAAAATACCTTTGACAAAATTCAACAGCCCTTCATGCAAAAAATGCTCAACAAATTCGGTATTGATGGAACGTATCTCAAAATCATAAGAGCT
This sequence comes from Papio anubis, assembly GCF_008728515.1. Taxonomy (NCBI): domain Eukaryota; kingdom Metazoa; phylum Chordata; class Mammalia; order Primates; family Cercopithecidae; genus Papio; species Papio anubis. Next base: position 17,349 of record NW_022159326.1, on the reverse strand, counting down.
ATTTATGACAAACCCACAGCCAATATCATACTGAATGGGCAAAAACTGGAAGCATTCCCCTTGAAAACTGGCACAAGACAGGGATGCCCTCTCTCACCACTCCTATTCAACATAGTGTTGGAAGTTCTGGCTAGGTCAATCAGGCAAGAGAACGAAATAAAGTGTATTCAGTTAGGAAAAGAAGAAGTCAAATTGTCCCTCTTTGCAGGTGATATGATTGTATATTTAGAAAACCCCATTGTCTCAGCCCAAAATCTCCTTTAGCTGATAGAAACTTCAAACGAAGTCTCAGGATACAAAATTAATATGCATATATCACAAGCATTCTTATACAGTAACGAAGACAAACACAAGAGCCAAATCATGAATGAATTTCCATTCACAATTGCTTCAAAGAGAATCAAATACCTAGGAATCCCAACTTACAAAGGGATGTAAAGGACCTCTTCAAGGAGAACACAAGCCACTGTAAGTGACAAAAGAGGACACAAACAAATGGGCATACCGCTCATGGATAGGAAGAATCAATTATCGTGAAAATGGCCATACACTTAAGGTAATTTATGAATTCGTACATCCCCATCAAGCTACCAAAGAGTTTTCTTCACAATATTGGAAAAAAAACTTGGCACAAAGTTCATATGGAACCAAAAAGAGCCATAATGACTCTAAGACAATCCTAAATCAAAGAACAAAGCTGGAGGCATCCACGCTACCTGACTTCAAACTATATTACAAGGTCACAGTAACCAAAAACAGCATGGTACTGAGTACCAAGAAACAGAGATATAGACCAATGGAACAGAACAAGTCCTCAGAAATAATACGAATATCTACAGCCATCTGAGTCTTTGATAAACCTGAGAGGAACAGAAATGGAAAAGGATTCCCTATTTAATAAATGGTGCTGGGAAAATTATCTAACCATAGAGTAGAAAAGCTGAAACTGGATCCTTTTCCGCCTCATATACGAAATTAATTCCAAGTGGATTAGGGACTTAAATGTTAGACCTAATACCACCAAAATCCTAGAAGAAAACTGGTGTGCAAATTCAGGACATAGGCAAAAGGACTTCATGTCTAAACACCAAAAACAATGGCAGCAAAGCCAAAATTGACAAATGGGATAATTAAAACTAAAGAACTTCTGCACAGCAAAGAAACTACCATCAGGGTGAACAGGCAACCTACACAATGGGAGAAAATTTTTTGCAATCTACTCATCTGACAAGGCTCTCATATCAGAACCTACAAAGGAACTCAGAAACAAATTTACAAGAAAAAACAAACAACCCCATCAAAAAGTGGGCAAAACATATGAACAGACATTTTCTCAAAGAGGACATTCATAGAGCCAACAAACGCTGAAAAAATGCTCATCATCACTGGCTATCAGAGAAATGCAAATCAAAACCACAATGAGATACCATCTCACACCAGGTTAGAATGGCAATCATTCAAAAGTCAGGAAACAACAGGTATTGGAGAGAATGTGGAGAAATAGGAACACTTATACACTGTTGGTGGGATTGTAAACTAGTTCAACCATTATGGAAAACAGTATGGCGATTCCTCAAGGATCTAGAACTAGATGTACCATATGACCCAGCCATCCCATTACTGGGTATATACCCAAAGGATTATAAATCATGCTGCTATAAAGACACATGCACACATATGTTTATTGCGGCATGAATCACAATAACAAAGACTTGGATTCAACCCAAATGTCCATCAATGACAGACTGCATTAAGAAAATGTGGCACATATACACCATGAAATACTATGTGGCCATAAAAAAGAATGAGTTTGTGGCCTTTGTAGGGACATGGATGCAGCTGGAAACCATCATTCTCAACAAACTATCACAAGAACAGAAAACCAAACACCACATGTTCTCACTTATAGATGGGAACTGAACAATGAGATCACTTGGACTCAGGAAGAGGAACATCACACACCGGGGCCTATCACGGGGAGGAGAGAGGGGGGATGGATTGGGAGTTATACCTGATGTAAATGACGAGTTGATGGGTGCTGATGAGTTGATGGGTGCAGCAAGCCAAATGGCACAAATGTACATATGTAACAAACCAGCACATTATGTACATGTACCCTAGAACTCAAAGTATAATAATAAAAAAAAAGAAACATGTCATTGCAGATTTCAAGAAAACAGAGTTAGCAAACTGATCAATGAAAAGAAACGTGTAACTCTGTGAGTTGCAGTCACACGTCACAAAGCAGTTTCTCAGAACTCTTTTTCCAGTTTTTATCTGAGGATATTTCCTTTTTCACCACAGCCCTCAATGCGCTCCCAAATATCACTTTGCAGATTCCACGAGAACTTTGTTAGCCAACGGCTTCAGGAAAAGAAAGGTGGGACTCTGTGAGATAAATTCACAGATCACAAAGACGTTTCTCAGAAAGATTCTTTCTCGTTATCTGATTATATTTCCTTTTCCACCATAGCCCTCAATGCGCTCCAAGTATCTCTATGCAGATTTCGTGAGAATAGTATTAGCAAACAGCTTCATGAACAGAAAGATGGATCTCTGTGAGATGAATTCATAGAACAGAAATAAATTTCTCAGAAAGCTTCCTTCAAGTGTTTATCTGAGGATATTTCCTTTGGCCGTATAATCTTCAAGGGGATCCGAAATATCAGTTCTCAGATTCCACAGAAACAGGGCTAGGAAACGACTAAACGAAATACAGTTGTAATTCAGTGAGCTGAATTCACACATCACAAATCAGTTTCTCAGAAAGCCTCTTTCTACTTTTTATCTGAGGATATACCCTTTGTCACCATTAACTTCATCGCACTAAGAAATATGCCATTTCAGATTTCAAGAAGAGTTAGCAAACTGATCAATGAAAAGAAAAGTGTAACTCTGTGAGTTGCATTCACACGTCACGAAGCAGTTTCTCAGAATGCATCTTTTCAGTTTTTGTCTGAGGATATTTCCTTTTTCACCATAGCCCTCAATGTGCTCCCAAATATCACTTTGCAGATTCCACAAGAACTTTGTTAGCAAACGGCTTCATGAACAGAAAGGTGGAACTCTGAGATAAATTCACAGATCACAAAGAAGTTTCTCAGAAAGAATCTTTCTCGTTTTTATCTGATTATATTTCCTATTCCACCATAGTCCTCAATGCGCTCCAAGTATCTCTATACAGATTCCACGAGAACAGCATTAGCAAACAGCTTCTTGAAGAGAAAGGTGGAACTCTGTGAGATGAAATCACAGAACAGAAAGAAGTTTCTCAGAAAAATTCGTCCAAGGTTCATCTGCGGATATTGCTTTTGGCTGTATAGTCTTCAAAGCTATCTGAAATATCAGTTCTCAGATTCCACAAAATCAGGGCTGGCAAACGGCTCTACAAAATAGACTTGTAACTCTGTGAGTTGAATTCACACATCACAAAGCAGTTTCTCAGAAAGCTTCTTTCTACTTTTATCTGAGGATATTTCCTTTGTCACTGTAAGCTTCCTTCTGCTAAGAAACATCCCTTTGCTGATTTCAAGACAACAGAGTTAATAAACAAATCAATGTAATGAAAAGTGTACTTCTGTGAGTTGCATTCACACATCACAAAGCAGTTTCTCAGAACCCTTCTTTCCTGTTTTTAACTGAGGATATTTCCTTTTTCACCACAGCCCTCGTTGCGCTCCCAAATATCACTTTGCAATTTCCACAAGAACAGTGTTAGCAAATGGCTTCAAGAAGAGAAAGGTGGAACTCTGTGAGATGAATTCACAGATCACAAAGACGTTTCTCAGTAAGCTTCTTTCTCGTTTTTATCTGAGAATATTTTCTTTTCCTCCATAGCCCTCAATGCGCTCCCAAATATCACTTTGCAGATTCCACTAGAACAGTGTTAGCAAAGAGCTTCATGAATCGAAAAGTGGAACTGTGTGAGATGAATTCACAGAATGCAAAGAAATTTCTCAGAAATCTTCTTTCTCGTTTTTATCTGAAGATATTTCATTTTTCCGTATCATCTTCAAAGTGATGCAAAATAACAGTTCTCTGATTCCTCAAAAACAGGCTAGCAAACGGCTCCACGAAATACATTTGTAACTCAGTGAATTGAAATCACACATCACAAATCAGTTTCTCAGAAAGTTTCTTTCTGCTTTTTGTCTGAGGATATTTCCTTTGTCACTATAAACTTCTTTGCACTAAGAAATATGCCATTTCCGATGTCAAGAAAACAGAGTTAGCAAATTGATCAATGAAAAGAAAAGTGTAATACTGTGAGTTGCATACAGACGTCATGAAGCAGTTTCTCAGAACGATTCTTTCCAGTTTTTATCTGAGGATATTTCCTTTTTCACCATAGCCATCAATGCCCTCCCAAATATCACTTTGCATTTTCCACAAGAACAGTGTTAGCAAACGGCTTCAAGCAGAGAAAGGTGGAACTCTGAGATGAATTCACAGAGCACAAAGAAGTTTCTCAGAGAGCTTCTTTCTCTTTTTATCTGAGGATATTTTCTTTTCCTCCATAGCCCTTAATGCGCTCCAAGTATCTCTATGCAGATTCCACGAGAACAGTATTAGCAAACAGCCTCATGAATAGAAAGGTGGAACTCTGTGAGATAAATTCACAGATCACAAAGGTTTCTCAAAAAGATTCTTTCTGATTTTCATCTGATTGTATTTCCTTTTCCACCATAGCCTTCAATGCACTCCAAGTATCTCTATGCAAATTCCACGAGAACAATAATAGCAAACAGCTTCATGAACAGAAAGGTGAAATTCTGTGAGGTGAATTCACAGAACAGAAAGAATTTCTCAGAAAATTTATTTCAAGTGTTTATCTGAGGATATTTCCTTTGGCCGTATAGTCTTCAAAGTAATCCGATATATCACTTCTCAGATTACACAAAAACAGAGCTAGCAAACGGCTCCACGAAATACAGTTGTAACTTAGTGAGTTGATTTCAAATATCACAAATCAGTTTCTCAGAATGCTTCTTTCTACTTTTTATCTGAGGATATTTCCTTTGTCACCTTTAGCTTCATTGCCATAAGAAATATGCCATTGCCGATTTCAAAAAAACAGAGTTAGCAAACTGATCAATGAAAAGAAAAGTATAAATCTGTGAGTTGCTTTCACACGTCATGAAACAGTTTCTCAAAACGCTTCTTTCCAGTTTTTATCTGAGGATATTTCCTTTTTGACCATAGCCCTCAATGTGCTCCCAAATATCACTTTGCAGATTCCACGAGAACTTTATTAGCAAATGGCTTCATGAAGAGAAAGGTGGAACTCTGTGAGATAAATTCACAGATCTCAAAGAGTTTCTCAGAAAGATTCTTTCTCGTTTTTATCGGATTGAATTTCCTTTTCCACCTTAGCCCTCAATGCCTTCCAAATATCTCTATACAGATTCCACGAGAACAGTATTGCAAAACAGCTTCATGAACAGAAAGGTGGAACTCTGTGAGATGAATTCACAGAACAGAAAGAAATTTCTCAGAAAACTTCTTTCTAGTGTTTATCTGAGGATATTTACTTTTTCTGTATAGTATTCAAAGCGATCCGAAATATCACTTCTGAATCCACAAAAACAGGGCAAGCCAACGGTCCATGAAACACAGTTGTAACTCAGTGAGTTGAATTCACAAATCACAAATCAGTTTCTCAGAAAGTTTCTTTCTACTTTTATCTGAGGATATTTCGTTTGTCACCATTAACTTCATTACACTAAGAAATATGAAATTGCAGATTTCAAAAAAACAGATTGAGCAAACTGACCAATTAAAAGAAAAATGTAACTCTCTGAGTTGCATTCACACGTCACGAAGCAGTTTCACAGAACTCTTCTTTCCAGTTTTTATCTGAGGATATTTCCTTTTTCACCATACCCCTCAATGCGCTCCTATATATCACTTTGCAATTTCCACTAGAACAGTGTTAGCAAACGGCTCCAAGAACAGAAAGGTGGAACTCTGCGAGATGAATTCAGAGATCAGAAAGAAGTTTCTCAGAAAACTTCTTTAACGTTTTTATTGAGGATATTTCCTTTTTCAGCATAGGCCCCCATGCAAATCAAAGTATCCCGTGTCAGACTCCCCAAAGATATTGATACTAGACTGTTCCATGAAACGTAAGTGTAACTCTGGGAGAGGAATTCACACATCACAACTCAGTTTCTCAGAAAGCTTCTTTCAGGTTTTAAATGAGAATGTTTCCTTTATCAAGCATAGACCTCAATGCGAACCAAAGTATCCTGTCTCAGACATCCCAAAGACAATGGTAATAGATTGCTCCATGAAACCTCAGGTAATTCTGTGAGAAAAATTCACACATCACAAAGTGGTTTCTCAGAAAGGTTCATTCCGGTTTCTCTCAGAGGATAATTCCTTTGTCCTTCTACTCTTCAAACCCATCGGAAATATCAGTTCTCAGAATCCACAAAAACAATGATAGCAAAAGGTTGCACGAAATAGTGGTGGAACTCTGTGAGATGAAGTCACATAGCAGATAGCAATTTCTCAGAAAGCTTCTCTCAGGTTTTTCTTTGAGAATATATCCTTTGTCACTGTAAGCTGCATAGCGCTAAGAAGTATTCCATTGCAGATTTCAAGAAAACTGTGTTAGCAAACTGATCTCTGAAGAGAAAAGTGTAACTCTGGGAGTTGCATTCACAAAGTGCAATACAGTTTCACAGAACTCTTCTTTACACTTTTTATCGGAGGATATTTCCTTTTTCACTATAGCCCTCTATGAGCTCCCAAATATCACTTTTCAGAATTCATGAAAACACTGTTAACACACGGCTTCGAGAAGACAAAGATGAAACTCGGTGAGATGAATTCACATATCACAAAGAAATTTCTCACAAAGATACTTCCTAGTTTTTATATGAGGATATTTCCTTTGTCACTGTAAGCTTCATTGCACTAAGAAATATCCCAATGCAGATTTCAAGAACACAGAGTTAGCGAACGGATCAATGAAAAGGAAAGTGTAACCCAGTGAGTTGCATTCAAAGGTCACAATGGAGTTTCTCAGAACGCCTCTTCCTAGTTTTTATCTGAGTATATTTCCCTTTTGCCCATAGCCCTCCCTGGGCTTCCAAATATCACTTTGCAAATTCCACAAGAACAATCTAAGTGAACGGCTTCTGGAGGGGAAAGCTGTAACTCTGTGAGATGAATTAATGGATCACAAAGATGTTTCACAGAAAGCTTCTTTCTCATTTTTATCGGATGATATTTCCCTTAGCACTACAGTCTTCAAAGGGATCCGAAATATCAGTTCTCACATTCCACAGAAACAGGGCCAGCAAATGACTACACGAAATACAGCTGTAACTCAGTGAGTTGAAGTCACAAATCACGAAGTAGTTTCTCAGAAAGCTTCTTTCCAGTTTTTCTCTGAGGATACTTTCTTTTTCACCGTAGCCCTCTATGGGCTTTCAAATATCACTTTGCAAATTCCACAAGAACAGGCTTAGCGAACGGTTTCTTGAGGAGAAAGCTGTAACTCTGTGAGATGAATTAACAGAACACAAAGCAGTTTCACAGAAAGCTTCTTTCCAGTATTTATCTGAGAATATTTTCTTTTTCCCCATAGCCCTCCATGGGCTTCCAAATATCTCTTTGCAAATTCCATAAGAACAGTCTTAGCGAAAGGCTATTGAGGGGAAAGCTGTAACTCTGTAAGATGAATTCACAGATCACAAAGAGGTTTCTCAGAAAGCTTCTTCCTCATTTTTATGGGAGGATATTTCCTTTGGCCCTATAGTCTTCCAAGGGATCCGAAATATCAGTTCTCAAATTCCACAGAAATAAGGCTAGCAAACAGCTGCACGAAATACAGCTGTAACTCAGTGAGTGGAAGTCACACATCACAAAGAAGTTTCTCAGAAAGGTTCTTTCTCATTTTTATGGGAGGATATTTTCTTTGGCCATATAGTCTTCAAAGGGATCGGAAATATCAGTCCCCAGTTTCCACAGAAATAATGCTACCAAACAGTTCCATGAAGTACAGTTGTAACTCAGTGAGTGGAAGTCACACATCACAAAGCCGTTTCTCAGAAAGCTTCTTTCCATTTCTTAACTGAGAATATTTTCTTTTTCGTCATAATTCTCTATGGGTTTCCAAATATCACTTTGCAAATTCCACAAGAACAGTCTTAGCGAAAGGCTTCTTAAAGGGAAAGCTGTAACTCTGTGAGAAGAATTAACAGAACACAAACCAGTTTCTCAGAAAGCTTCCTTGCAGTTTTTATCTGAGGATATTTTCTTTTTCATCATAGCCCTCCGTGGGCTTCCAAATATCACTTTGCAAATTACACAAGAAGAGTCTTAGCGAACGGCTTCTTGAGGGGAAAGCTGTCACTCTGTGAGATGAATTCACAGAACACAAAGCAGTTTCTCAGAAAGCTTCTTTCCAGTTTTCATCTGAGGATATTTTCTTTTTCCCCATAGCCCTCCATGGGCTCCCAAATATCACTTTGCAAATTCCACAAGAACAGTCTTCGCAAATGCTTCTTGAGTGAAAAGCTGTAACTCTGTGAAATGAATTCAGAGATCACAAAGAAGATTCTCAGAAAGCTTCTTTCTCATTTTATCAGCGGATATTTAGGTTGGCCCTACAGTCTTCAAAGGGATCGGAAATATGAATTCTCAGATAATCAGAAATAAGGCTAGCAAGCAGCTCCACGAAATACAGCTGTAACTCAGTGAATGGAAGTTACACATCACAAAGCAGTTTCTCAGAAAGCTTCCTTCCAGTTTTTATCTGAGGATATTTTCCGTTTCACCATAGCCCTCTATGGGCTTCCAAACATCACTTCTTCAAGGAGAAAGCTATAACTCTGTGAGATGAATTAATAGAACACAAAGCAGTTTCTCAGAAAGCTTCTTTCCAGTTTTTATCCTAGGATATTTCTGTTTCACGATAGCCCTCTATGAGCTTCCAAATATCACTTTGCAAATCACCCAAGAACCGTCTTACCGGAAAGCTTCTTGAAGGGAAAGGTGTAACTCTGTGAAATGAATTAACTGAACACAAAGTGGTTTCTCAGAAAGCTTCTTACCAATTTTTATCTGAGGATATTTTCTTTTTAATGATAGCCCTCCGTGGACTTCCAAATATCACTTTGCAAATTCCACAAGAACAGTCTTAGCGAAAGACTTCTAAGGGGAAAGCTATAACTCTGTGAGATGAATTCATAGATCACAAATATGTTTTTCAGAAGGCTTCTTACCCATTTATATGGGAGGATATTTGCTTTGGCCCTATAGTCTTCCAAGGGATCCGAAACATCAGTTCTCAGATTCAACAGAAATAAGGCTAGCAAAAAACTCCACGAAATACAGCTGTAACTCAGTGTGTGGAAGTCACATATCACAAAGCAGTTTCTCAGAAAGCTTCTTTCCAGTTTTTCTCTGAGGATATTTTCTTTTTCACCGTAGCCCTCTATGGGCCTCCAAATATCACTTTGCAAATTCCACAAGAACAGGCTTAGCAAATGGCTTCTTGAGGGAAATGCTGTAACTCTTTGAGATGAATTAACAGAAAACAAAGTGGTTTCTCAGAAAGCCACTCTCCAGTTTTTATCTGAGGATATTTTCTTTTTCAGCTTAGCCTCCCTTGGCTTCCAAATATCACTTTTCAAATTCCACAAGAACAGTCTTAGTGAAAGGCTTCTTGAGAGGAAAGCTGTAACTCTGTGAGATGAATTCATAGATTACAAAGAATTTTCTCAGAAAGCTTCTTTCTCGTTTTTATCAGTGGATAATTCCTTTGGCCCTATATTCTTCAAAGGGATCCAAATTATCAGTTCTCAGATTGCACAGAAATAAGGCTAGCAAAGAACTCCACGAAATACAGCTGTATCTCCGTGAGTGGAAGTCACACATCACAAAGCAGTTTCTCAGAAAGCATCTTTCCAGTTTTTATCTGAGGATAGTTTCTTTTTCACCATAGCCCTATCTGGGATTCCGAATATCACTTTGTAAACTCCACAAGAACAGGCATAGCTAACGGCTTCTTAAGGAAAAGCTATAACCCTGTGAATTGAATTAACAGAACACAGAGCAGTTTCTCAGAAAGCTTCTTTCCAGTTTTTATCTGAGGATATTTTCTTTTTCACCATAGCCCTCTAAGGGCTTCCAAATATCACTTTGAAAATTCCACAAGAATAGTCTTAGCGAAAGGCTTCTTGGGGAGAAATGTTGGGGTCCATGCCGGGGGTGGTGGAGAATGAAAGAACACACAAAGACAAAGACACACAGATAACATAGCGGCCACACTCAGAGCCTCCGCCTCACCTTGTTTATACTCCATAAACCCCACGTCAGCAGAAAGAATGCAATGCAAAACAAACTTTCTTTTCCCACATGTAACCTTCTACTCAATTCCTTGTTTATATGCTCTTACTTATCTGCCCGCCTTCTTGGCGCCTACGGGAGTTCATTAAAAGTTCAATTGGAGATACTGTCCTTGAGGCCTATCCATTCTCAGCATACTGTTTTCAAAGGCCCCTGCAGAGAAAGCTGTAACTCAGTGAAATTAATTAACAGAACACCAAGCGGTTTCTCAGATAGCTTCTTTCCAGTTTTTATCTGAGGATATTTTCTTTTTCATCTAAGCCCTCCATAGGCTTCCAAATATCACTTTGCAAATTCCACAAGAACAGTCTTAGCGAATGGCTTCTTGAGGAGGAATCTGTAACTCTGTGAAATGAACTAACAGAACACCAAGTGGTTTCTCAGATAGCTTCTTTCCAGTTTTTATCTGAGGATATTTTCTTTTTTATCCTAGCCCTCTGTGGGCTTACAAATATCACTTTGCAAATTCCACAAGAACAATCTTAGTGAAAGGCTTCTTGAGGGGAAAGCTGTAACTCTGTGATATGAATTCACAGATCACAAAGAAGTTTCTCAGAAAGCTTCTTTCTCACTTTTATTGGAGGATAATTTTTTAGGCCCTATAGCCTTCAAAGGGATCTGAAATATCAGTCCTCAGATTCCACAGAAATCAGGCTAGCAAACAGCTGCACGAAATACAGCTCTTACTCAATGAGTGGAAGACACACATCACAAAGCATTTTTTCAGAGAGCTTCTTTCCAGTTTTTACCTGAGGATATTTTCCTTTTCACCAATGCCCTCTATGGGCATCCAAATATCACTCTGCATTTCCACAAGAACAGTCTTAGCGAAAGGCTTCTTGAGGGGAAAGCTGTAACTCTGTGAGATGAATTCACAGATCACAAAGAAGTTTCTCAGAAAGCTTGTCTCTCACTTTTATCGGAGGATATTTTCTTTGGCCCTATAATCTTCAAATGGTTCTGAACTATCAGTCCTTAGATTCCACATAAATAAGGCTAGCAAACAGCTCCACGAAATACAGCTGTAACTCACTGAGTGGAAGTCACAAATCAAAAAGCAGTTTCTCAGAAAACTTCTTTAAAGTTTCTATCTGAGGATATTTTCTTTTTCACCATAGCCCTCTATGGGCATCCAAATACCACTTTGCAAATTCCAAAAGAACAGTCTTAGTGAAAGGCTTCTTGAAGGGAAACCTGTAAGTCTGTGAAATGAATTCACAGATCACAAAGAAGTTTCTCAGAAAGTTCTTTGTCACTTTTATCAGAGAATATTTCGTTTGGCCCTATAGGTTTCAAAGGGATCTGAAATATAAGTCCTCCAATTCCACAGAAATAAGGCTAGCAAACAGCTCCACGAAATACAGCTGTAACTCAGTGAGTGGAAGTCACACATCACAAATCAGTTTCTCAGAAATCTTCCTTCCAGTTTTTATCTGAGGATATTTTCTTTTTCACCATAGACCTCTATGGGTTTCCAAACACCACTTTTCAAATTCCACAAGAACAAGCATAGCCAACGGCTTCTTGAAGGGAAAGCTATAACTCTGTGAGATGAATTAACAGAACACAAAGCAATTTCTCAGAAAGCTTCTTTCCAGTTTTTATCTGAGGATATTTCTGTTTCACCATAGCCCTCCGTGGACTTCCAAATATCACTTTGCAAATTCCACAAGAACAGTCTTAGCGAAAGGCTTCTTCTGGGGAAAGTTGCAACTCTGTGAGATAAATTCACAGATCACAAAGAAGTTTCTCCGAAAGCTTCTTTCTCAATTTTATCGGAAGATATCTCCTTTTGCCCTATAGTCTTCAAAGGGAGCCGAAATATGAGTTCTCAGATTCCGCAAAAAAAACGGCTAGCAAACCGCTTCACGAAATGCAACTGTAACTCAGTGAGTGGAAGTCACACATCACAAAGCAATTTCTCTGAAAGCTTCTTTCCAGTTTTTCTCTGAGGATATTTTCTTTTTCACTGTAACCCTCTATGGGCTTCCAAATATCACTTTACAAATTCCACAAGTACAGGCTTAGCAAATGGCTTATTGAGGGGAAAGCTGTAAATCCTTGAGATGAATTCACAGAACACAAAGCTGTTTCTCAGAAAGCTTCTTTCCAGTTTTTATCTGAGGATATTTTCTTTTTCATCATAGCCCTCCATTGGCTTCCAAATGTCACTTTGCAAATTCAACAAGAACAGTCTTCACAAATGCTTCTTGAGGGAAAAGCTGTAACTCTATGAGATGAATTCAGAGATCACAAAGAAGATTCTCAGAAAGCTTCTTTCTCATTTTTATTGGAGGATATATCCATTGGCCCTATAGTCTTCAAAGGGATCCGAAATATCGATTCTCAGATTCCACAGAAATAAGGCTAGCAAACAGCTCGACGAAATACACCTGTAACTCAGTGAGTGGAAGTCACACATCACAATGCAGTTTCTCAGAAAGCTTCTTTCAATTTTTTATCTGACGATATTTCTTTTTCACTAAAGCCCTCCAAGGGCTTCCAAATATGACTTTGAAAATTCCACAAGAGTAGTCTTAGCTAAAGGCTTCTTCTGGAGAAAGCTGTAACTCTGCGAAATGAATTAACAGAACACCAAGCGGTTTTTCAGATAGCTTCTTTCCAGTTTTTATCTCAGGATATTTTCTTTTGCATCCTAGCCCTCCGTGGGCTTCCAAATATCACTTTGCAAATTACACAAGAACAGTCTTAGCGAAAGGCTTGTTGCGGGGAAAACTGTAACTCTGTGATGTGAATTCACAGATCACAAAGAAGTTTCTCAGAAAGTTTGTCTCTCACTTTTATCAGAGGATATTTTCTTTGGCCCTATAGTCTTCAAATGGATCTGAACTATCAGTCCTTAGATTCCACAGAAATAAGGCTAGCAAAGAGATCCACGAAATACTGCTGTAACTCAGTGAGTGGAAGTCACAAATCACAAAGCTGTTTCTCAGAAAACTTCTTTAAAGCTTTTATCTGAGGATAATTTCTTTTTCACCACAGCCCTCTATGGGCATCCAAATATCACTTTGCAAATTCCAAAAGACAAGTCTTAGTGGAAGGTTTTTGAGGAAAAGCTGTAATTCTGTGATATGAATTCACAGATCACAAAGAAGTTTCTCAGAAAGTTCTTTCTCACTTTTATCAGAGGATGTTTCTCTTGGCCCTATAGTTTTCAAAGGGATCTGAAATATAAGTCCTCCAATTCCACAGAAATAAGGCTAGCAAACAGCTCCACGTAATACAGCTGTAAGTCAGTGAGTGGAAGTCACAAATCACAAAGCAGTTTCTCAGAAAGCTACCTTCCAGTTTTTATCTGAGGATATTTTCAGTTTCACCGTAGCCCTCTATGGGCTTCCAAACATCACTTTTCAAATTCCACAAGAACAGGCATAGCCAACGGCTTCTTAAGGAGAAAGCTATAACTCTGTGAGATGAATTAACAGAGCACAAAGCAGTTTCTTAGAAAGCTTCTTTCCAGTTTTTATCGGAGGATATTTCTGTTTCACCATTGCCCTCCGTGGGCTTCCAGATATCACTTTGCAAATTCCACAAGAACAGTTATAGCGAAATGCTTCTTACGGGGAAGCTGTAACTCTGTGAGATGAATTCACAGATCACAAAGATGTTTCTCAGAAATCTTCTTCCTCATTTCTATCACAGGATATTTCCTTTGGCCCTATAGTCTTCCAAGGGATCCAAAATATCAGTTCTCAGATTCCACAGAAATAAGGTTAGCAAACAGCTCCACGAAATACAGCTGTAACTCAGTGAGTGGAAGTCACACATGAAAAAGCAGTTTCTCAGAAAGCTTCTTTCCAGTTTTTATCTGAGGATATTTCCTTTTTCACCATAGCCCTCTAACGGCTTCCAAATATCACTTTGCAGATTCCGCAAGAACAGTCTTAGCGAACGGTTTCTTGAGGGAAAAGCTCTAAGTCTGTTAGATGAATTCACAGAACACAAAGCCATTTCTCAGAAAGCTGCTTACCAGTTTTTATATGAGGATATTTTGTTTTTCCCAGTAGCCCTCCATGTGCTTCCAAATATCACTATTTAAATTCCACAAGAACAGTCTTAGCGAAAGGCTTCTTGAAGGGAAAGCTGTAACTCTGTGAGATGAATTCACAGATCACAAAGAAGTTTCTCAGAAAGGTCCTTTCTCATTTCTCTCAGATGATATTTCCTTTGGCCATATAGTCTTCCAAGGGATTCTAAATATCAGTTCTCAGATTCTACAGAAATAAGGCTAGCAAAGAGCTCCACGAAATACAGCTGTAACTCACTGAGTGGAAGTCCCACATCACAAAGCAGTTGCTCAGAACGCTTCTTACCAGTCTTTATTGAGGATATTTTCTTTTTCACCATAGACCTCTATGGGCTTCCAAATATCACTTTGCAAATATCACAAGAACTGTCTTAGCGAACTGCTTGTTGAGGGGAAAGACGTAACTCTGTGAGATGAATTAAGAGAACACAAAGCAGTTTCTCAGAAAGCTTCTTTCCAGTTTTTATCTAAGGATAATTTCTTTTTCCCAATAGCCCTCCATGGGCATCCAAATATGACTTGGCAAATTCCTCAAGAACAGCCTTAGCGAAAGGCTTCTTGAGGGGAAATCTGTTATTCTGTGAGATGAATTCACATATCACAAAGAAGTTTCTCAGAAAGCATCTTTTTCATTTCCCTCAGAGGATATTTCCTTTGGACCTATTGTCCTCCAAGAGATCCGAAATATCAGATCTCAGATTCCACAGAAATAAGGCTAGCAAACAGCTCCACGAAATACAGCTGTAATTCAGTGAGTGGAATTCACACATCACAAAGTAGTTTCTCAGAAACTTGTTTCCAGTTTTTATCTGAGGATATTTTCTTTTTCACCATAGCCCTCTATGGGCTTCCAAATATCACTTTACAAATTCCACAAGAACAGACTTAGCGAACGGCTTCTGGATGGAAAGCTGTAACTCTGATATGAAATCACAGAACACAAAGCAGTTTCTCAGAAAGCTTCTTTCCAGTTTTTATCTGAGGATATTTTCTTTTTCACCATAGTCCTCTATGGGCTTCCAAATAAGACTTTGCAAATATCACAAGAAGAGTCTTAGCGAACGGCTTCTTACGGGGAAAGCTGTAACTCTGTGAGATGAATTCACAGATCACAAAGAAGTTTCTCAGAAATCTTCTTCCTCATTTCTATCGCAGGATCTTTCCTTTGGCTCTATAGCCTTCCAAAGGATCCGAAATATCTGCTCTCAGATTCCACAGAAATAAGGCTAGCAAACAGCTCCACGAAATACAGCTGTAACTCAGTGAGTCTAAGTCACACATCAGAAAGCAGTTTCTCAGAAAGCTTCTTTCCAGTTTTTATCTGAGGATATTTTCTTTTTCAACATAGCCCTCTAATGGCTTCCAAATATCACTTTACAGATTCCGGAAGAACTGTCTAAGCGAACGGTTTCTTAAGGAAAAAGCTGAAAATCTGTGAGATGAATTCACAGAACACAACACCGTTTTTCAGAAAGCTTCTTTCCAGTTTTTATCCGAGGATACTTTCTTTTTCCCCATAGACCTCAATGGGTTTCCAAATATCACTTTTGAAATTCCACAAGAACAGTCTTAGCGAAAGGCTAATTGATGGGAAAGCTGTAACTCTTTGAGATGAATTCACAGATCACAAAGCACTTTCTCAGAAATCTTCTTCCTCATTTCTATCGCAGGATATTTCATTTGGCCTATATATTTTCATGGGGTCCGAAATATCATTTCTCATATTCCACAGAAATAAGGCGAGCAAACAGCTTCACGAATTACAGCTGTAACTCAGTGAGTGGAAGTCACACATCACAAAGCAGTTTCTCAGTAATCTTCTTTCCAGTTTTTATCTGAGGTTATTTTCTTTTTCACCATAGTCATGTCCTGGCTTCCAAATATCACTTTACAAAATCACAAGAAGAGTCTTAGCAAACGGCTTCTTACAGTTAAAGCTGTAACTCTGTGAGATGAATTCACAGATCACAAAGAAGTTTCTCATAAATCTTTTTCCTGATTTCTATCTCAGGATATTTCCTTTGGCCCTATAGTCGTCCAAGGGATCCGAAATATCTGTTCTCAGATTCCACAGAAATAAGGCTAGCAAACAGCTCCATGAAATACAGCTGTAACTCAGTGAGCGGAAGTCGCACATCACAAAGCAGTTTGTCAGAATGCTTCTTTCCAGTTTTTATCTGAGGATATTTCCTTTTTCACCGTAGCCCTCTAATGGCTTCCTAATATCACTTTGCAGATTCCACAAGAACAGTCTTAGTGAACGGTATCTTGAGGGAAAAGCTGTAACTCTGTGAGATGAATTCACGGAACACAGAGCAGTTTCTCAGAAATCTTCTTTCCAGTTTTTATGTGAGGATATTTCCCTTTTCACCATAGCCCTCCATGGGCTTCCAAATATCACTTTGAACATTACACAAGAACAGTCGTAGCAAAAGGCTTCATGAGGGGAAAGCTATAACTCTGTGACATGAATTCACAGATCACAAAGAAGTTTCTCAGAAAGCTTCTTTCTCATTTTGATCAGAGGATATTTCCTTGGGCCCATAGTCTTCAAAGGGATGCGAAATATACGTTCTCAGATTCCACAGAAATAAGGCGAGCAAACAGCTCCACCAAATACAGCTGTAATTCAGTGACTGGAAGTCACACATCACAAAGCAGTTTCCCAGAAAGCTTCTTTCCAGTTTTCATCTGAGGATATTTTCTTTTTCACCGTAGGCCTCTATGGGCTTACAAATATCCCTTTGCAAATTCCACAAGAACACTCTTAGCGAAGGGCTTCTGGAGTGGAAAGCTGTAAGTATGTGAGATGAATTCACAGAACATAAAGCAGTTTCGTAGAAAGCTTCTTTCCAGTTTTTATCTGAGGATATTTCCCTTTTCACCATAGCTTTCCATGGGTTTCCAAATATCACTTTGTAGATTCCACAAGAACAGTC